>NW_005872661.1:61611-65962 GCF_000147115.1 Myotis lucifugus | reverse complement strand
ATGTGCTGTGACTGAGAGTGCTGAGTGTGTGGAGAGCCCTGAGCAAAGGAATCCATGAATATCCCTCAAACCCATAGCGTCAAATAGTGCAGGAAGTGTCTAGGAGTCAGGATTGTTCCAAACAGCTTAATGGGCCCAAGTTTGCACTTTCTCTTTCTGGGAGGGTGTCTATGTCCACACCCATGGCTTCCACTTCTGCACCACTCCTTCAGCTATAGGCTCTTTGTGACTGCCTGTGCCAGGTTATGGTCTTTACTTGCATGAACCATGGGAGGTTCTTGAAAAACCTCCTTCCATTGTTTGTAATATTTGTTCCCTGAATACATTGCAGGCTGTTTTGCTCTGGGGCAGTGCTGGCTACTCACCTCTGTTGTCTTTCAATAAAACTCAGAATATTTGTGTTTTATGTGCTTGTACAGTAGGAGGTACAAGGAGAGCCCTGGTTTTTCCACAGGGTAAACATGCAGGATAATCTAAAGGGTTGCCTGGCCCTCTTGAGTTGCAACTTGTGAGAGGTATGACGTAAGGGTGGTGTTTAGATCATACCAGGAACCTGCTCATGTCCAACAGAGTTTAGGTTGATGTGCCACTGGCAACAGCTCATTTCTCCCTTTTCATTCACATGCTTGACACTTCTCTGATTTATCTTTAAATCTGTGACTTCCTGGTTTCTGGATACCTTCACCTTTTACCCCTTTTCCATCACCTGTTATTCTGAACTGCTCTATCTGCAGTATTCTCAAATATTGACCTGCACGTGTGTTATGAGGTGCACAGACGTGCTTCACTAGACCTTGACACAAGCTTCTCATTTCTTGAATTTTATTTGGAGTAAGATGTAAGCAACATTCTGCACAGCTTGCCCATGTCACCAGCAGACAAGACAAGTCATGTTGAACACTGTTACCAGATGAATGAGCAGATGAACCAGCTTCTGTTCCATGTGGTGCTTGCCATGTTTTTTTCATATTTTGTGTGAGATCTTCCCTGTATGGTAATCTTCAGTGGCCCAGAGCATCACAAGAGCATCTTATCAATCCTTCCTACAGATATGTTACTGTCAGACAATTGCATGTAACCGATGTGTTATGTGCAACACACTTTTGTAATGAGACTTCTTCCTATCACCTCAGTCGACATTCATTTCATCACCATGTTTCTGTTTTCAGGTTGTTATCATAAAACAGATGATGCAGAGGACTGTTCTGAGCAGAGTGTACCTGTACAAGGGGAGTCACAGGACAGTGCTTCTAAGATAGCTCCAGAAACTCAGAGGACCCATCTGTGTGGGAGGTGTTTCTCTTTGTTAAAAGATATTCTGGGTCAGGAAAAACCAAGATGGCGGCATAGGTAAACACCGGAGATTGCTGCCGCAAACAACCACTTCAAAAATACAACTAAAAGACGGAACGGACATCACCCAGAACCACAGGAAGGCTGGCTGAGGAGAGATTCTTCAACTAGAAGGAAAGAGAACAGCATACCGAGGCTCAGAGGAGGCGCAGTGTAGAAAATACAAAGGTGCGGAGGTGCGCGCACAGAGCAGGCTGGTGGCTGAGGGCGCGGCTGTCGTTTTCAATCAGGAGGGAGTCTCAGACTCTGAGCTCCAGATCCGGGCGAGTCTCTAGGGACTCAGACTCAACAGGAGAAGCGGGATTGTCTGGTATCAGTCGGAACGTGAGGGCAGCTTTCTCTCCGAGGTTTGCAGCAGTTGCTGGGGTTCTGAGAAGCAGAGCCTCTGGGAACAGGACTGAGAGCAGCTATAACTGCTCCCTCCACCCGCCCTGTTGATCCCCTGCAACCCGACCTGCCAAGCCCTGCGCAGAGCCATTTGCCAGATAGCCTCAGGCAAAGGCTAGATTAGCACCTCCCCAGAGGACAGAAGTTTTCCCACTGCAGACACAGCTGATTCTCACAGCCAGTTGGCCTGGAGGTCAAATCCCCCTAGTATTAACTACAACAATCAAGGCTTAACTACAACAAGACTGCGCACAAAGACCACTAGGGGGTGCACCAAGAAAGCATAAAAAATGCGGAGACAAAGAAACAGGACAAAATTGTCAATGGAGGATATTGAGTTCAGAACCACATTTTTAAGGTCCCTCAAGAACTGTCTAGAAGCCGCCGATAAACTTATTGAGATCTACAAGAAATCTAATGAGACCCTCAATGTTGTGATAAAGAACCAACTAGAAATTAAGCATACACTGACTGAAATAAAGAATATTATACAGACTCCCAACAGCAGACCAGAGGAACGCAAGAATCAAGTCAAAGATTTGAAATATGAAGAAGCAAAAAACACCCAACCAGAAAAGCAAAATGAAAAAAGAATCCGAAAATACGAAGATAGTGTAAGGAGCCTCTGGGACAGCTTCAAGCGTACCAACGTCAGAATTATAGGGGTGCCAGAAGATGAGAGTGAGCAAGATATTGAAAACCTATTTGAAGAAATAATGACAGAAAAC
Source organism: Myotis lucifugus (assembly GCF_000147115.1). Taxonomy (NCBI): domain Eukaryota; kingdom Metazoa; phylum Chordata; class Mammalia; order Chiroptera; family Vespertilionidae; genus Myotis; species Myotis lucifugus. The sequence goes on along the minus strand of NW_005872661.1, from coordinate 63,494 downwards.
TTCCCCTTCCTGGTGAAAGAAATAGACTTACAACTCCAGGAAGCGCAGAGAACCCCAAACAAAAGGAATCCAAAGAGGACCACACCAAGACACATCATAATTAAAATGCCAAGAGCAAAAAACAAAGAGAGAATCTTAAAAGCAGCAAGAGAAAGAAACTCAGTTACCTACAAGGGAATACCCATACGACTGTCAGCTGATTTCTCAACAGAAACTTTGCAGGCCAGAAGGGAGTGGCAAGAAATATTCAAAGTGATGAATGCCAAGACCTACAACCAAGATTACTTTATCCAGCAAAGCTATCATTCAGAAGTGAAGGTCAGATAAAGAGCTTCACAGATAAGGAAAAGCTAAAGGAGCTCATCACCACCAAACCAGTATTATATGAAATGCTGAAAGGTATCGTCTAAGAAGAGGAAGAAGAAGAAAAAGGTAAAGATACAAATTATGAACAACAAATATGCATCTATCAACAAGTGAATCTAAGAATCAAGTGATAAATAATCTGATGAACAGAATGAACTGTTGATTATAATAGAATCAGGGACATAGAAAGGGAATGGACTGACTATTCTTGGGCAGGGGGAAGGGAGTGGGAGATGCGGGAAGAGACTGGACAAAAATCATGCACCTATGGATGAGGACAGTGGGTGGGGGGTGAGGGCGGAGGGTGGGGTGGGAACTGGAAGGAAGGGAGTTATGGGGGAAAAAAGAGGAACAAATGTAATAATCTGAACAATAAAGATTTAATTAAAATAAATAAATAAATAAATAAATAAATAAATAAATAAATTCTGCCTAAAAAAAAAAGAAAAAAAAAAAAGAAAGCAAAGGCATCACCAATTGTGGGAGAGCAGTGACAGTGAGAAGGGGCTGTGGGATGGCCTAGAGTAGGTGGGCCATGAGGAGGGGCTGGAAGTTCAAAAAAGAGTGAAGTCATTGAGGGCGACTTACTTACAATCAACTGTGATTGGGCAGGTTCTCTTGCCTCAATGGGCCTCAGTATCCTCCTCTGTGAAGCTAAGGGTTTATCTGTTAGGAATGTTTTCAGCTGCAAGTAGCAAAATACTTGACGAGCTGTGGCTTAAGCAATAATGGTATTATTATCTCACACTAGTGGCCCGGTGCACGGATTCATGCACATTGAAAGGAAAATAATTAGAAGAAATATTTTAATATTGCTACTTTCTCTTTCTCTGTAAGGGACGCTGGTCGCCGTCTGCGGAGCAATTAGCAGGGCAATCGGGTCCCACTCGTGCCCACCTTGGCCTGGCACCATCTGCTCACCTGCTCCACCTTCCCACCCTGGTCCTGCTCTCATCAGGGCCCATCAGGGCTGGCAGCGCCTCCACTGTCGCCCACTGCCAGCACCGCATCACCAACACCTGCCATGGTCTGCGCTGTCCCCTGGTGGTCAGCACATATCATAGCCACTGGTCAAATTCCCGGTTGAACTTCTGGGCGAGGGGACAATTTGCATACTAGGCTTTTATTATCCTATCTAATAAAGAGGAAATATGTTAATTGGTGGGATAATTATGTTAATTGAGGGAGAGACATCTCCACCAGGGAGATGTCTCTCCTCATGCTATTGCAAAGATGGTGGCACCCACAGCCAATAAGGAGGAATATGCTAATTGGATGCCCACACCCTCAAGATGGCAGCACCCAGTTCCCTCAGCCCCGGGGGCGCCTGCTTCTGGAGTCCACCAGTTCCCTCAGTCCCCAGCCACCCAGGGCCAGCTCAAGGTATAGGCAAGCCTTGATGTGGCTTCCCAGCTTCCCAGGCTGCCCAAGCTCAGTAGCCAGGGCCGCCGAGTCTTGTGCTGCTGCAGTGCAGCAGAAGAGGAGTGATGGCATCGCAAGGCTCAGGTAACCAGGGT
>NW_005872661.1:58042-61267 GCF_000147115.1 Myotis lucifugus | reverse complement strand
GTGCTTGGAGCCATGTGTGTGCTCAAGGAAGGGGACACGCATATGCTTGAGGACAGCACCAGTCTCTTCTGGACTTTCCCCTGGAAAGTGAAGCTTCTGCAGAGTCTTCTAGGAAATACACTTTATGTTTCATTGGCCATGACTAAGTCATGTGTCCCCACCCAGCTAGAGGAGCATCTGGGATCGTGGCAAACACAATTGTAATGACTGGCTTAGACCAGTCATGCTCCATTACCTGGGACAAATTGCTGCCCAAAATGAATTAGAATTCTGTTAGGTGGGAAGAAGGAACAATAATTAGGAAGACAATTCACTGTGATCCTGGCAGTGGGACAAAGCCCCTCCTGATGCCCATAGCCTATGGGACTCTCTCACCTCCCGCACTGCTCCCTCTCCCCTCCCGCCACTCTGCTCACTCTCTCCTTCCACCCACTTGCTGGCCTGCCTCTGCCGTCCCCACTTGGCCTGTGCAGAAAGCAACTGCTCCCTCGGATTCTGTCTCTGTTTCCATTAACTTAGACAATCCAGTCAAACAACCCTTCTTATGCTGACATCAGTCAAACAGATTCTCCTAATATGGCTGGTCTTTCATTTACTTTGGACCCACCTGCTGTAACACAGCCTCTGGGTGTCCCTCAGTGACTGTCCTGGCTATGCCTCAGTGCTCTTTAACATTTTTTACTTTTCCTTCCTGAAATTTCTCCTTCCTGTCCACCAGAAGAACACGTGAATGCTTCCACTGTGAGGGGCAGGAAGCCAGACTGGCCGGCCTTCCCTCCTTCCCAGAGGCCTGGGCCCCAGTGACAGTCATCACAGAACTGGGCCTGTGACAGTCATCACAGACCTGGGCTTGTGACAGTCATCACAGACCTGGCCCCTGTGACAGTCACCACAGACCTGGTTCCTGTGACAGTCACCACGGACCTGGGCCCTGTGACAGTCACCACAGACCTGGGCCCTGTGACAGTCTCCACAGACCCCAAAGCAGTTCAGCCACAGCCCCTGAATGGTAATGAGATGGGGGTGACTCAGGTTTCCTTGAGCCCCTACAACCCCTATGCAGGGCCATCACTGCAACTACCATGTAAGTAAGGCACCAAGACTATGACTGTCACATGAACGAGTTGTCCACGTGGCCAGGAGCCATCTGGTTCTTCAGTTCAGAGGTGCCACATACATTAAAATTTCCTACTTCTGTGCCCAGGGCTGGGAAGCCAGCCAGGCTCCCAGAGAGACACTTTTTAAAAAAAATTTATGTTTTTATTGATTTCAGAGAGAAGAAGGGAGAGGGAGAGAGAGATAAAAACATCAATGATAAGAATCATTGATCTGCTGCCTCCTATACACCCACTACTGGGGATCAAGCCCCCAACCTGGGCATGTGCCCTGACCTGGAATCCAATTGTGACCTCCTGGTTCATAGGTTGACACTCAACCATTGAGCCACACCAGCTGGGCCCAGAGAGACACTTTCCTATTAAGACTCCTCCCTATAACTCACTGCACATTCGACCTAAACATGCTGGACCAAGCCACTGCCACCGCTCTGAGTCTGAGACAGATCAACTGTTTCTGGGATCCTCGGTTCCCCCAGAACTATAGTCAGTCTCCACGCCATCGGCCCTCCTGTCCCGTGTGCACTAATGTCCATTCCCTCCTAACACCTGTATAACAGTGTCTTCATACTTTCAAGTGGGCTGTTTTTCTTGCTTAAATGCCTTTTAAAAGAAAATTTTAGACAACTATCCTTCCTGGAAAATAAGCATAGTCTTCCCTGAATAGAAGTAGCCATAGAAATGAGTGCAGTGAAGACAGAACAGTGACCATCTAATGCCGCCCGACCAACAGAGTTTGGGTAGAGCCAGTGGAAAGGCTGCCAAGTTCTGAAAACATGTCAGCCCGTGATGGCCAAGAGCACCAGGCGTGCGAGATGGAGAAGAACTGAGGCTCCGTTATGGGCTCGTCAGGGGGGCCTGGGTCTGGGTTTGTTCCAAATGAAAGATAACTAGAAGAGGGATCAGACACGTGTTCACAAGCAGCACTTCTGTTTCGCCTCCCTCTGGTGTTCGAGGCTAACGGAGAGGACTCCGTGTGAGGCCTGGCAGCTCTGTCTTTGAATTGAATTGCCTGGTGTCCTGGGAAGATAGGGGTGGGGATGGAGGCCTTTTTGACCCTGGCAGAGGAAGTGCCTGTCCCCTGTTCACTTTGGAGCCAATTCCCGGATGCTTGGGCCAGGAGCAGAGAGGACGGAATGTATGGCCAGGAGATTATCCTGTCCCAGGGGCTGTGCCCATGCATTGGGGCTGGCTGCAGGCTCCATGGTTTTCTAGAGCCAAAATAGGCCAGGGGTGGCTGGCTGGGGCGTTGAGGGGACAAATACGATCCAAGAGAGGAAAGGAAGCTTCTAAAAGGGCTGAAAGCATGTCAGACAAGTTCTAATACCCAGAGTCATGCAGAAGCCTGCCATTAAGGTAGAAATAACAATGAAAGCAAAGAGATAGCATCAAACTGTCACTGTTTGCTTTCTTGATTCCTCAGAGCAGAGCACTGTGACCGCCCAGGGGTGTGGACCAGAGATGCACGGTGACACAGCCCTGCCTGAGGGGCTCTCCCGCCTGAGGCCGAGGGTCCGAGGGTCTGGAGCAGGAAGCTGTATCTGTGAAGCTCGGGTCCTGGAAGTCGTGAGCTCTGGCTTCAGACAGGCTGGGTGTAGGTCTCACCTCTGGCTTCGTCATTTACTGGCTGCGTGACCTTGGGAACGTTACCTAATCTCTCTGAGCCTCATCAATAAAAACGAGGATTAAATAAAAACACATCTGTCAATCACCAAGTACAGTATTTGGCATAGAGGAGATATTCAATCATTAACAGTATTTATTATTAATATTATTCTCACCTGCCTTGGATTTGTCTGACAAGGTAGGACTAAACTGATCCTATTTTCTAAATAAAACAACAAAGAAGCAAATAAAGAGAAGCCAAGAGCAATTTGTTCTGTGACAAAGAGGAAAAACACAGAAACCAAAAAAAGTATCCACCTCCGGCCTGAGACAATTAAGAGGACAAAGACAGCCCAGCTGGCGTGGCTCAGTGGTTGAGCGTTGACCTATGAACCAGGAGGTGATGGTTTGATTCCCGGTCAGGGCACATGCCCAGGTTTCAGGTTTGATCCCCAGTAAAGGGGTGGTGGTGCAAGAGATGGCCAGTCAATGATTCTCATCATTG
>NW_005872661.1:55452-57824 GCF_000147115.1 Myotis lucifugus | reverse complement strand
TAATGATATATATATATATAAAATATATATAAATATATATATATATATTTTAAGAGGACAAAAGGCAAATTCCAGGGGCACCACCCATGACACCAGAGATGCCTTCATGGGTTAAAAACAAAAAAGCAAAATGGAGCCTTTCAGGAGTGGGACAGAGTAGAGTGGGGATTGTGTTTGAAAAGCACCACTCTTCCACTTGTATGTGGAATCTAATGAACAAAATGAACTAAGTGAAGACAGACTCATGGATACAGAGAGCAGACTGACAGCCGTCAGAGGGGAGGCAGTGGGGGGCTGGGTGAGAAGGGTGGAGAGATTAAGCAAATTAAAAAAAGAAAGATGGACACAACAACAGTATGGTGATTGCCAGTGGAAAAGGCGAGGGGGGGAGGGGAAGGGGGAGGGAAAAAGAGAGTTAAGGGGGGCATAATTAGTGACGGAAGGAGGCTTGACTTCAGGTGGTGAACACACAGTACAATACACAGATGCTGTATTATAGAATTGTACACCTGAAACCTATATAATTTTATTGCCCAATGTCACTGCAAGAAATTCAATTAAAAAGCATATACATAAAATTTTTTTAAAAATCACTCAGTTAAAAAGGGAAAAAACAAATTAAAGTGTTTGTATTTAGGAAGAAAAAATAGCTAGTTTTATAATCTGCCATTGAAAATTCAAATCTATATAAAAGACAGAAAGCTGTTGAGCTTGAGGCAAAGAATGAGGCTTCCCTGACGACAGCTTCATTTGTCAGTTCTGTGAGGGCTCTTGAAGGTCACTCCTTCCAGGGACTTCATCCCACTTCGCAGACAGAAGACGAATCTGCAGTCCTTTCGCTGGAGCAGGTTATACAAGGAAACGAGAAATGTGAGCGGCAGCAGCACTCCTAAGAGGTCTAAATGGAACTGCATTGACTTTTCACAAAGCCGCAAATTGCTTATCTTAGTCACGTACCTGAGTGTTTGCTTTTTGATGAGCTTGGTACAACGATACCTTGAAGTTCAACAGTACGTGAGTGGCCCCATTGAGGCTGTCAGTGGTGGAGCTGGGGGTGAAGCAGAGAGCCCAGGCCTCCTGGTTTACCATGGCTCTCCCCCTCACCAAGGCCAAGGGCAGCTGCGAGGGGATCATTCTAAAAGATGATCCTAAAAAGCGAGCTTCCATTTCATCATCACAATGTGGCTGATCCTAGCTCACTGGTGAGGGTCAAATAAGATAGTGGATGTGAGATGCAAGCATTTCCTGGACTTAGGAAATCAGGAAAGAGGGAAGAAAATGTGGGGGGAACAGGAATTCAAGCCAAACAGCACGTGTGTCTAAAGCTTTGTTGGTAAGCAGCAGCGTGTGTGTGTGTGTGTGTGTGTGTGTGTGTGTGTGTGTGTGTGTTAGAGAGGAGGCTGGGAAATAAGACAGTCAAACTAGGTGTTGGGCTGTCAGTGTTCTAAGCCCAGGCTGCACATAAGAACCATCTGGGAAGCCTTTTGAAGCTTTCTGGTCACTCTCTAACCATTAAATCAAAATTTCCCTTGTGGGGTGGGGTGCTGCCAGCGTCGAAGTGCTTATGCCCCTGCACCATGATTCTAATAAGCAGATTGGACTTCAGATCACTGGACTCATTGAATACGGAGCAAAAAGAGGACATGGGTCACCCCATTTGTTTAAGAAGTTTGGTGTCACTAGGATTTATTGAGACGATGGCCATCATGCTGGGCATGGGCGTGTCCCCATCAATGACAGGTACCAACAATGCCATTCGCAGCACCACTGAGACGGGGAAGCCAGGGAGGCAAAGAAGAACCAGAGCTGGAAAGACAGCTGCTAGGCAGTGGTTCTCAACCTTCCTAATGCCGTGACCCCTTAATACAGTTCCTCATGTTGTGGTGACCCCCAACCATAATATTATTTTCGTTGCTACTTCATAACTGTAATTTTGCTACTGTTATGAATCGTAATGTAAATATCTGATATGCAGGATGTATTTTCATTGTTCTCGACCCACAGGTTGAGAACCGCTGTAGGGGACACATTTGATTTGTTCCTGGGTGCCAGGGTCTAGGAAGACCTCTGGAACACAGAGCTGGCCCACTGTGGATCCTGAAATTTGCTTGGGCTCCTCATGCACCAGGGGGGCCAGGCCAGCCAGCTCTGTTCATGCTGTTTCCAGCTGCTTCTCCAGGGACTCGGAGCAGGTGCCTCCTCCCAGCTGCAGGGGGCAGTGGCCACACCCACAACCTGTCTGATCTCACCCAGGTGTGCCAGACCTAGAGTTGCTCTGAGGCCATCTCCTTTGAAGGTCTCTGCCTACCTTAGCTTCCTCCTGGGAATTCCTTATTGGCCAAACTGGGACCTGGGGAAAGGGCTATGAAAGA
>NW_005872661.1:53429-54246 GCF_000147115.1 Myotis lucifugus | reverse complement strand
GATATTCCAGCCAGGCCAGCCCACCCACAACTCCTCCAGCTCAGCCTCTATTTCTCATCCCAGAGCCTTTGCACAGGCTGTTTCCTCAGCCAGGGTCCCTTCTGCAGCCTCCGTGCCCCGCCTGCCCCTGTGCTCCCACAAGTCTGAATCCCCGAGGCCTTCTCTGACCCCCCTGGCAGGGGGAGACAAGACCCCATTAATGAGGCTGAGTGCCCCTCCATATGGCACTCACAGCATCGCTGGAGATGATCTGTGGACACTCTGCCGCACTGACTAGAATGTAAGGCCATGGCCTATTCCCCACTGCGTCCCAGCCCTTAGCACACCAGCGTTTAGTCAATAAACTCACTCTACTATATGTGTGCCCGAGAGTCATAGGGGGAGACAGACAGCAGGGCGGGTTCCTGCCCAGGGGCTTTCCCCAGAGTTTCCCTGGCACGCTGGCCAGACCCCTCCCAGCTCTGCAGAGCTCACTTCCACGGCCAGGGCCAGGGTGATTGCACAGCCCACCCCAGGTGCAGCCTCGGCGGGAGGCCAGCAAGTGAGACCTCACACCAGCCCCTGCTAGCGCTAACAAGGACGCATCTCAGGCAGCCGCTGGAGTGCTTGCCTGTTCAGTGTTAAGGAGCAGCCTGATTGCTACGAAGCTGACAAGTGATGGGAGTGAGGCGGGCAGGTGCATCTGACAGCCCTCCTGAGGGGCGGGAGGGACCCGGGCCCCACTGGGCAGAGAGCTCTCTGTCTAAGGGACCCCACCGCCCAGAGCAGGAGACCTCTAATCAAGGCTGACCCCGCCCAGGCCCAGTGATCTTGGTCC
>NW_005872661.1:27404-37329 GCF_000147115.1 Myotis lucifugus | reverse complement strand
TCACCTGCCCAACACCCTGTGCGGCGTCTTCACCCTGTCCTGCAGACAAGGGGACGGCGCCTCAGAGAGAGGAGGTAACTTGCCCAGTTTCACGGTGTTAAGCACAAACCCAGGATTCAGCCCCACACGGGTCCGACCGACTGCAAAGCCTGCGGCAGAGCTGGTGGCTCTGTCTGTCTTAGACCCTCCCTGGAGTAGATGGAGTTGTGGGCAGCGAGGCGAGGCAGGGAGTGGGCTTGAGGGTCAGAGCCAGGAGACCCAGGCCAGGCAGACGGAGACCTCACAGCACCACTGCCCATGGTTTTTGTTTTGTTTGTTAATCTTCACCTGAGGATATATTTCCCATTGATTTTTAGAGAGAGTGGAAGGGCGGGGGGGGGGGGGAGGGGAAAAGAAGGGAGAGAGAGAAAAATTGATGTGCTAAACACACTTGGACTGGTTGCCTCCCGCATGAGCCCAGACCAGGGCTGGGGATTGACCCTAGGTACGTGCCCTTGACCAAGAATCGAACCCGAGACCCTTTGTTGCACGGGCAATGCTCTAACCCAGCCGCGGGCAAAAAAAAAAAAAAGACCGTACCCTTTTATGTAATGATGTTTACTTTGAATTTATATTAGTTCACACAAACACTCCATCCATGCTTTTGTTCCGGCCCTCCGGTCCAGTTTAAGAACCCATTGTGGCCCTCGAGTCAAAAAGTTTGCCCACCCCTGCTCTAACCACTGCTCAGCCCTTCCACACTGGCCAGGGCTGCCCACTGTTTCTATTAGCGGCCCCTTCTTTGAGGTAGAGGGGCATGGGGCATGGGCTAACACCCAAAGGAGCAGGGGAATCCTGCTGTGACGTTTGAGCAAGCCAGACGTCTGTGGACGGTTGTCCCTCCCATAGAGTAGCAAGCACAAAGGATCCTGAATTTGTCTTCAGGCCCCAGGTCGGGAAGAACCAGGAAGTCAGTGACTGGCAGCCTCTCTGCTCGGAGCACCCGCTCCTGGGCTTAGACCTTCCCACTGAGGATGAAGAGAAATTGTGACGCTGTCGTCCCCTCCTCCATCCCATGAGGAGCCCGAATCAGGCCCTGCCACACCTCCAAGGGTGCTCCCCACCCAGCACGTCACCCAGGAAACCCCCCGCATAAGCCAATTGGCCAGCGGCCTGCGTCATTGTCTTAGGAAAGGTGCTAAGGACTGTGAAGAGGAAAGAGTGGGGCTTGGGCGTCACATGCAGGCCCTGGCTCCCCCCTCGGGTAGGATCCGGGGTCCTCTTGGCTGTGGGTAGATGATGTGAGATGACCTATGTCAGCTCTCGGCTCAGTTCTGGGGTCCTGGGCCCGGAGACAGAGAGGACCCGGAGCTGTCCTCACAACCATGTCTCACATCCGTGCAGGGCCAGCTGTCGAAGCTGCTCACACACTGCCCAAGTTCCCAGGATAACCTTAGCCAGCAGGGGCAGAGGACAGGCATCCAAAGGCAGCTCCACTCAGAGGCTGGGAGGGCACATCTCTATATATAAAAGCCTAATATGCAAATTGTCCCCTTGGGAGTTCAACCGGGAGACCGGGAGTTTGATCTCTCACTATGATGTGCGCTGACCACCAGGGGGCAGCGTGGAATGAAGGAAGGCCCCAGCAGGCAGCCAGAAGTTCCCAATCGGCCCTGATCGCCGACCAAGCCTAGGAACCCTACCCGTGCATGAATTTTGTGCACAGGGCCCCTAGTAAGTGAATAAGGCAGGATGGGCACAAACTAGGCTAGAGGGAGCGGAGGGAGCCCTAGTGGGAAGTAGAGAGAGCTCAAGGCACCTGCCCCACCGGAAATTCCTTGCAGGTCCACACTTTTTAAAAAATACAGGCTCCACTTGGCCCTGGGGCCACCTGTTTCAGAGACTCAACACTGGAGCCAGCTAGGGCCCCATGAGCACCCCTCAGAGCCCACTCAGGGGCTCACAGAGTTAGCTGAATGCTGAGGCCAGCCCAGAGCCTCATTGTTCCCTGCAGCCTCTCCCTGGAGTCCTGTGGGGCCTGAGGTCTGAGCAGGAGAGGCAGGCCGGGCCTGGGGGGAGGGGTACTCTGCAGAGCCTCAGTAAGACCTCTCCCCTACAGACCGGAAATGCCAGCATTAAATATTCACTCCTGTGGGTTAAGGGTTCCTCTTTTAAAATTCAAATGCTTCTTTGGCAAGGAATAAGCCAGGGGGCTGTGAGTCAACTGTACTGGAATTGAGTGGCTGGACAGAGGAGAGGGCCCCCCACCCACTACCCTGCTCTCCCTTTGCCCTCCTGTGCCCTCTGCCCTCTGGCCATGGGGGGCAGGCGCATGGGAAGGGGGAGGCTAAGAGATTCACTCACAAGAGCCCTCTGCTGTGCAGAAACCCTGGTGTCCCCTGTGTGTCCCAAGCACACTGGCCGGGGCTGGGGATGCCTGGAGCTGCCTTCCCCATGCAAAGCAAGCCTGGGCAGCTCGGCTCCTAGCTGGGAAGGGCTGCTCTGCCCCAGGAGGGGGGGAGGCAGGCCGAGCGCCCGCAGGCCTCCCTGGAAGCCGGTTTGTTATTGCCCAGAGGTTTCCCTCTGACTGAGATACAGAGAACGGTCCCTATGTGGGTCCCTCCTAACAAGAGGCCCCTGGTTCATGTGTGAACCAGGAAGTACTGCTGGGACACCCTGCGTGCCCAGCAGCCTGCTAGGCACGATCACCCAGGAGCCCAGGGCCTCTGATCGGCCCTCAGGTCTCCCTAATTCTTCTGGATCTCACCAGAGGGTGGCAAGGCCGCCCCACACATTCTCTTAGCCGCCCTTGGCGCCCACCATTCGTCTCCCTTCTGGTCCGGCTTCCTTCGGAGAAGAGGCCCCAAAGGAAGGGCAAAGCAGGCTCCGCTGCTTCGTCACCTTCATTGTTGCTGTGCTTCCTGCCCCCTGGGGTGCCATGCATGTACCCCAGGGGTCAGGGACCCTCTGGGCTGAGAAGAATGCTGCCACCTCAGGCAGCTGCCCCTCCCCTGACAGGACCTCAGTGGAGACCACCCTGCGCTCCGCCTGCACGCTCCAAGGAAGAGATTGGCCAAGGGAGGGTTCACGGTCCCTGTTTGGTCTGACAGCCCCAATGGCACTTTCCTCGTGACACCCTTCTCGGTTGCCCTTGCTGTGAGGGGGAGGGGAGAAAACATCTGTGATCTGAGCAGAGGAGAGCTCTGTTATGGTTTGAAATCTTTTTAAAGCTCCTTCCCTAGGGGGCCTCACTGAACTAGAAAGCAGGGGGCCCTACAGGCGGTGTGACTAAGCTGCTGGGTCTGGAGCTCCTGCCAGAGAGTGGGCGGGGCCTCCTTGGGCACGGCGGGCTGGCCTTTCATGCTGGGGGGGGGGGGGGGGGTCACCCAGAGGTGTAATTCATGGGCCCCACAGGGAGGATGCTCCTCTTTCCAGAGCCACCACAGGGCCCGACTCCCCGTGACCTTCCTTCTGCGAGCCCACGGGAGCCCCAGCGCCCAGCTCCTGCCTCTGAGAAGCAGGCATGGGGCCTGGGATGGGCCTTGGGTTCACCTGGCCACGGCGGAGCCCACTAGCCTCCCTCCACCTGCATAAGGGCCTCATCCAGTTCCGGGCCAGGCTGCGCTCGGCCCTCTCCTGCCTTCTCACCGCACCTTGGCCGTATCCACCCACCGGGGGTTCTGCCTCAAGTTCCCCATCACCTATTTCCCTGCAGGCCCGGGCCCAGGCAGTGAGCATGTGAGGGCTGTGAGGAGGGGGAGGAGCCCAGCCCTGAGGGCAGCAGAGCAGGCTGGAGCCCGGGCGCCCCTCCTACGTGTGTGATCTTGGACCCGCGACTGCACCTCCAGGAGACTTCTCTCACTCGCCTGTAAGCATCGGCACCTGCCTCCACGGCTCTTGCGGGGTCTGGGAGTTAACACACGAGAATCCTCAGAACCGTGCCTGGCACATCAGAGATGTTCAGAAAGTGGAGGGGTTCACCCCATCTCTCAGGGGTGAACCCTCCATCCAGCCCACCAGCCCTCCCGAGCCTCCTGGGCTGGTGAGCATCCAGGTCCTGGACAAACCTGCCTGACTTCACCTGCCACCTCCACCCACAGGCCCCAGGTCAGACACCTGCAGGCAGCTCACACTCAGCCTGCAGAAGCCAGTCCCCCCCTCCCCCTCTCGGCACAGATATTGGAACCGTGGTTTATGCCACGGCTGCCCGTAGGCCAGTCCCATAGGCACTCTGAGTCCCGGCTCCTGCCTGCCACGGAGCTCAGAGCTGAGGGTGGATGAGTTAGAGTCCAGGTCGCTGTGAGACTCCGGGAGCCTCATCTTGCTTGGCTGAGAAATGGGGGCAGGGGCTGGGTAGCCACAGAAGGCGCCTCCAAGCTCTAATATGAGGCACTCCTACAGTGGGTGGAAGGTTATTGTGGTGACCTGGCCAAAGTCCGGTCCGTGGGGTTGGGGCACAGGACAGGCAGGCGTTCGGGAGGGCACCCCAAGGAAGAGCAGCCAGAACAGAGCCTCTGGGCGACACCAGGAGGCAGTGGGGAAACACCGGCTAGTGGACAGGAAAGGGAGGAGGGGTCAGCTGCGGGGCAAAAACTGCACCCGCCTCGAAACTGCGGAGAGGGCAGCGGGTGCCCCTGCCCCGGCACCCAGGGAGCGGCCTGCAGCTCCCCCGGTCACTTTCTTTGGAAGTGACACGGGTGTGACTTTCATTCCGACCTCCAGCAGACTCCATTTATTCAGGGAAGGAGAGAGGAGGCCATTTAGAATGTGGAGCCATCAGCCCTGCTCCTCACCTGCCTCTGAGCACTGGGAGTCTGCTCACAGCATCAATTATTTACGCGCAAGTTACTGTTGTTCGGCAGGAACTAACTTCACAGCAGCTTTTCTTTTTTAACGGAAGCACTTCGGTGACATTGGCAGCTCCGCGTCCCTCGGCAAGAACTCATTTATCCATGAGGATAACAAGGCCCGCCGTTCGCTGCGCACCCACTAGGCCCACAGAAGCACGTTTTATCTTCAATCCCGTGTCAAACCCTGCAAGGAAGGTATTACCAACCTCCACTTTCAGCTGAGAAAACTGAGGCTCAGAGAGGTTAAGCAACTTGCCCAAGAAGGCACAGCTAGCAGGGTCCACGTGAAGCCGGCCACGATTCGCTGGGCTGAGCTTCCTAAGTATGGCTCAGGCCCATCTCAGGGGCTTAAAACCTAAGTGAGCAGGTCTGTTGAGATTTACTTAGAACCAACATTTCTAAGTAAAGGCCTCGGGAAAGAGATGGGGTGGCCGCACCCCTTTCCCGCAAGCTGACTCTGTCCATTGCTCCTCCAGCTCTCCCTTTGGCTGAGCACATCAGTAACTGGTGTGTGTTAGGAGCTCTTTGTAGAAAAAAACACACTAGAATCAGCACCAGCAGAAGGAGATGCGGCCAGTGGGGAAGGCGTGTGGGGACGGGGATGGTGAAGGAACAGCAGCACACACTTCCCCTCACCCCTCACTCTGGGCTGGTGCGAGGGGGCCGATGGACAGAATCAGCATCCATGAATTTTACTCTCGCCCTGCTCCTGCTGATCCATTGACTGCGTGCTGAACGCATACAGTTAAATTTCACATGAAATGTTCCTGATTATGATGCTACTTCACTGCACACACACCTGCCCCAGTGCCCCCTCCACACACACCAGCCCCTCAGACACCCCTACAGGAAACAGACCCAGAGGGCTCCGATTGGAAGAGACAGACTGATTACCGTGTGAGGGCGCCCAAATAAAGTGGGCAGCTGATTTTTTTGTTTCTGCCTTTTAGACTGTGCATCCCTTACCTGCGCCTGGGAGTCTAACAAGGACCGGGGCTCACTCCGCAGCTCGTAGCAGATGTGTCAGGGGAGAGCAGCAGGCGGGAAGAGACCCACCCTGAAGGAGAGGTTTAAAACACATAATGATTTCATGTCAAAACACAATTTCCTGGTGTCACTGCATTGTTCTGCAAGCGCGAGGGGAAAGGGAAGTGATTGAGAATCCCTGGAGTGGGAGCGCAGCCGTGGGTCCTGGAACACTGATGGATGGTCTGAAAGGAGAGATTGATGGGGTATGATCTGGGGAGGGACCACTACATGCTGTGTCTGTGAGCACAGCCGCCTGGCATTTGGACACTTCGGTGCAGGAGAAAACCATCTGGATGATGCGGATTCATTAGCCCATTATCCAAAGCAATCCGTGCACCCGGGCCAGTCAGATCGGAGGGCCTGGGATAGGAGGGGGTCTGGATTTGGTGCTCAGTGAGCACTTGTCGGATGAATGAAAAAGAGCAGCTTGGCCCTGGCCGGCAGTCTGTGGATTTGAATCGCTGTCATAGGCCTGCAATGCATCACTTTCCCTGCCAGCTTCGCTCCGGCTAAAGTAACTGGAGGAGACCTGGGGTCAGGTCTTCCTGTCCCACCTGTGGAGCCTGGAGACGCTAGAGTAGCTGACATCCACATTGGCGGGGCCAAGGTCTGCACTGGGAAGGTGGTGGCTTACAGAACCCAACGCTGGGGTGTCCAGAGGGGGAACTGTCAGTCACAGAGGGAGAAAAGTTTAGAGACCAGAGACATATCAGGGTGTATTCTCCCAGGGATGGTACCCTCGTGAGGAGAGAACTTGGAAATAAACTGGGAGGATCAGGGACACATTGGGGAGAACGGTTGGGAGAACAGGTCAGAAGAAAGACAGGGAATGGTGTGCGGGTATCAGAGAACCGCTCTCAGGCAGTGCCCGTGGTGTCCCTCGGGGATGGTCTTGCTGCTCAGAGGAGCCCAGCAAGAGGTGCTGCCTGAGCCAGCCAGCCTGCCCGCTGCATCTCCAGCCCCTGAACGCAGCACTGTCTGCTGGGCCCCTGGAGGAAGCGCTGAGGTGGAAACCTGTGGAGAGCAGGGCTTTCCCTTGCACCTTCTCGAACCTCTGATCTCGCATATATTCAGTCCCTTCAGCACATCCATGGGGTCCACAGCGTGTCGGAGCCAGAGCTGAGGTGGGGCCAGCCTGAAGCTGGGCATGGCTTCCTGCCCTGCTGTGCTCTGGCCCAGCCCTGGACCCCCAGGTCCTCACATGACCCCCCACTTCCATCCCTGACTCCCCTCTCACCCCAGATAGAGCTGTCTGCTCCTGGTCTTCATTCCACATTCTTTTGTCACAGTTGAGCTGTCTCCATCCCGTCCACACCTGGCCACTCTTTAGTATGACCCAATATGACTAATCAATGTATATTAAGGGGCCGATGACAGCTGGTAAGTGGCTTCCTGGTGACACAGTTGCCGTGTCATTTGGGGCAGCGGAGGCATGGATGCTTTCACAGGAAAGATGAGTGCCGGTGAGAGCCTCCTGCCCCATCTAGCCTGAGACACCTCCCAGCACTGCTCGAGTTCCTCAGGTAGACCTTCCTCCATGGGCAGGTGGTGGAGGAGGGGACATGAGGACGGGCACAAGCATAGGAGAGGCTCTCTGTCCCCAAGGGGTGGCCAGCACAAATGGCACTTGCCCAGGACTGGGCACTCACTCGCCAGGGCACACAACAGCAGCACACAGGTAGAGATGCATGTGTGTCCAGTGCATCTTCCGTCGCCCACGCCGCGTTCCCAGGTAGCTCTGACGAGCCTGAGGACCGTAGTCCTGGGTCAGCAGGCCCCTGGGCACCCCAGGCCTTTCTAAGTCCTAAGGCACTTCCCGAGGGCACCCAGCTTCATTCCACCTGGGCAGTAGGTCTGCACATCGCTGGGCACCACGGGTGCCCACCTTCAGCCAGGCACATGGTGGTGACACCTGAAAGGTGCCCGTCCCAGTGGAGATGCGCTGGAAGCGTAAACTGTCACCTGCGTGGAGGCTTCGTACACCAAAGGCTGTAAGAGGCTTCTGACTTTTCGTCATATTGATTACATGCCGTAATCCAAATACCCTTCTGGATTATGGAATTAAATAAAATATATTACCTGAATTAATTGATTTAATGTGGCAATTACATAAATTGCATGTGCAGTGCCTGCCTAAAAAGTTGCCTGCAGTGCTGGAATGTTCCAGACCCATGCTGTCCAGCAGGGCAGCCACCAGCCACAGGTGGCCACTGAGCACTTGAAAAGTGGTTGGTGTGATCAACAAAATGAAGTTTTAAGACACTTTAATGAATGTAAATTTAAATAGTCAGGTGGGGCTGGTGGCCACCCTATTGGACAGCGCAGGTCAGGAGTGTCCAGGTAGAGTGGGGTTAGGCCCTCTGTCCCTGGGCTGCATGCCAGGGCCATCGCAAGAGCTTTTAAACACACAGAAGCAACCCTTCCCCTCGGAGCCCCGGGTCAGCAGTCTGGGTGGGGTCTGTGCACTGGCCCATTGCAAATGCCCTGAGGGGTTAACGAGCAGCAGGACTGAGAACCACTAAGCTATGAAGAGGGAAGAGAGAGGGATGATGCTTACTGAGAGCCAGCTGCGTGCTGTGCCATCCAACCTTCTGGGTCAGTATCATTGTTCTCACCTCCATTCAACAGACGGGGAACCTGAGTTCACCCAAAGACCGAATTGAGAAGCAGAAGTTCTGGCGGCCGAAGCCCAGGCCCTGTGTCCAGGGATCCACCGGCCGAGGCGCCTGGATGGAGAAAGGACTCTGGCAGGGTGTCAGGGGGCCGGAGCAGCCTGGGCAAAGCAGAGCTCCCACTTCCTGGCAGACCCGGTCCTGTGCCCCCACCTGCACAGCGGGGCGGGGCGGGGCGGGGCTGGCCCAGTGGCTCTGCACTTCCCCAAGGAAACCCCAGAGCAAAGCCGCCACGTGGGGCTGAAACAAAGCACTACAGATGCCAGAAGCCTGCCAGCCAGGCAGCGCCCGGGGTGTCTGCAGGGCGCTGTCCTCACGGAGCCTGTGTTCAGCCTCCCTGCCTGTTTGTCATTTAGGTCATCAAAGGTTCCTGTGAGCTAAACATCGAGGGTCTCTGGAGGATTGGGAGAGCGGGAGGAGCCCGGCGTGCAGTGATGGCAAAGGCCCAACGCGGCCCTGAGGGAACACCCTAAAGAGACCTGCACACCCAGGTTCAGTCAGCCCTCGTGGTCTAGTGTGCGGATGGGGGTGCAGCAGGGCTGTCTGCGGTGGGGCTGTGGGGGCAGGAAAGAGGAGGGACAGGGGTTGCAAGAGGGGACATGCAAGAGGGGCCTAGGACAGAGCCCCGCTCCACTGCGCGCAGTGGACACCTGCTGAGGTCCTCTTGGAGACTGGAGGCCCTGAAAAGAGAAAAGGCGGACCCCCCCCCCCACTAACACCACCTACCCTGGCCCTGCCTGGGCCAAGCTCTGGGGAGCGTGAAGACCCACTGCCCGCAGGGCACCCAGAAGCACAGAGAGAGAGAAGTAACCAAATGACCAAATGAACGTCAGACAGTGTGGGCTCATAGGACAAAGTTCAGAGGAGACCCTGCCAGTCTTGAGATGTGAGCAGAGGCCCTTAGGGGAGGGGGTGGGGGAGGGAGAGGGGGCAGGAAGGGCCTCCAAGAGGAGCGGGTCCTGAGCAAAGGCACAAGGAGCCAGCGACACATCCTAGGCTGGCAGAGAGCGGGCACTGCTATTCCAATTTCTAGGAGAAGAAAGTCGGATGAAAATTAGCTCATGGAGGTAAAATGGCCCTTCTTCGGGCCACTTCTCTTCTCCCCAAGTGGCTGCTGGGCTCCAAGGGGCAGCATCGGGACCAGATTTGGAGGAGAGCGATAAGGGAGTGCTCCCGTGGGCTGCTCCCATTTCACTGATGAGTAAATCGAGGTTAGGAGATACTGAATGACTTCTCTTTCTGAGGAACCAGAGCGCAGCTGGAGACCAGGGCCTGATGGCGAGTTGTGGGAAATAGAGACGGAGAAGTGTCTGGTGACCTGGTCCTGGGCTCTTCTAGGCGTGGAAGGAGAGAGGAAACGGCATGTCTCACATGGGAAATGCAGCCATAGGCGAG
>NW_005872661.1:7921-27194 GCF_000147115.1 Myotis lucifugus | reverse complement strand
GGGAGTGACTCCTGGACCGGAGCTAATGACCTGGGCTGCTCTCACACCCTGCTGGCTGGGCAGCTGAGGCGCTGCACTGCAAACATGCCCATCCTGGCACCAGCCCGCCAGACCCCAGTGACACCTGGCTGGGCCCTTGCCTGCAATTCCCCTGTGTTCACAAGGTTCGTGGGCTGATGGCCTCTGCCTCCCACCTCTGCAGGATGCCCCTGCCAGAAAGAAATGTTTGGGAGCGTCTGCCTCCATCAGGGGCGTCACAGATGTTTGGTCACCCCTCTCAGAACTCCCTGGAGCCTGTGAGGGGGGCACTGCTTTCCCTGCATTTCAGGAACTCTCAGCTCAGAAAGGGTGAGACCGGTCCAAGGTCACACAGCTGGAGGGCGGCAGAGCAGGACCCTGAGTCTGTCTGAATCTGCAGTTGCTGACCTTCCTTCCAGGAAACCCCACCAGCCAGGCTGGGGCTGAGGCCGGGGGAGGCTGGGCGCGGGGGTCTTCAGTGTGGCCCCCAGACCTCCTGTAGCAAAACTCTGGGGACGGACTCCGGACTGTGCTTCAGGAAGTCCCCGGTATTTCTATGTCCGCTGACGCTGGAGGAGCGCTGGGCTGGCCCACATGGTTTTTGACAAAGAGACTAGAATATATTTAGCTCCTGTGGGCAGAAAGGGGAAAAGGAGTCCCGACCTCCCTTATCCTCAGCCCAAAATTATGCATCACCAACTAAAACAACTTAGAAGATAATTTTGCCACAGTCACCCTGCTGTGCTCTGTAGGCCTGGCAGCTGATGGCTATCTGGTGGGTATTCTGGGGCTGGGCTCTGACTCCCCCTCCACCCCACCCCACCTCCCACCCCCAGACAGTCCCTGCTTCTGATCCTGACCTTGTGGCTCAGGACGCAGGGCTTCGTCCGCCCCCTGCTGGCCAGGGCCGGCATGCACGGCCGCAGGAAGACCTCCCCAGGGATCCCTGGGCAATTTGCCTTGACCTTTAGCTAAAAACCAATCTTCTTCAGCTACTGCGTGTGTGGCCGGCTCACTGACAAGGGCAGCGCATGACAGGGCAAAGTAGAACTAGAGGCGTGGCCCAGGCCCTGGTCCCTCGGGGGCACCAGGCAGCTGATAGGGAGGCCCAGACAAAACCCCGAAACAGCCAGGTGGCAGCAGGGAAGGAATCAGTTAGGTCTGCCTAGAGAGAGAGGGAGAAGGCTCTTTGCAGAGTGCATGCTTAGCTCCTAACAGAAACTAAGGTTCTCTCCAGACGGGGGGTTTGGGAACGTCCCGTGATCTGGGACCGCATTTTTTATTTTTCGGAAGCAGACTGTCTCCCACTAGATTCAGGGCCCTGTGCTCTGCTTCTGGCGCCCCCACCTCCTGGCTGAATGACTCTGGTGGAATCTGGTCATCCCTGGGCCTCAGATGACACACTGCATTTTCAGATGAGGAAACGGGTCCAGAGCAGGAAAGGGGACTGGGCCGGGGCACATGGCAGGGCTGGTGGGATGCAGCCTGTGCAGTGAGGTGTGCGTCTGAATGAACTAACAGGACATCTAACACTGTGATGCCAGGAAGGTGGGGGGACTGCTCCAGGCCCACAGGGAGCTGGCTCTCCAGCTGCTGGGAGAGGACTGTGGACAGCTCACGCTTCCCTGAACACATGTGGGTCAGCTCCACGCGCATTTGGGGCCCAGGGGAAATGTGTGGACAGCTCGGGGGAGGAGAGGTCACTTAGGGAAGAGGGAGCAGGGCCAGGGGCAAACCGCTGACTGGTGAGGCCATCTCAATGCCCTTTGCACATGCCTGTGCCATTAGGAAACAGGCCCACGCCAAGGACGTGCAGCGTGTGAGAGGAACGGTTCTTCCCAGGACCTCACAGCCTCTCTGTGAAGGAAGCTTTTCCTCCATAAAGAGCTGGCTGTCCGCTGCAGACCCTGCATCCTGTCCCCAGTATCCTGCACCCTCCCCGGGAGGCCACCACTGAGCCCTGAGTGCCCTGCACCCTCCCCGGGAGGCCACCACTGAGCCCTGAGTGCCCTGCACCCTCCCCGGGAGGCCACCACTGAGCCCTGAGTGCCCTGCATCCTCCCCGGAGGTCACCACTGAGCCCTGAGTGCCCTGCACCCTCCCCGGAGGTCACCACTGAGCCCTGAGTGCCCTGCACCCTCCCTGGGAGGCCACCACTGAGCCCTCAGTGCCCTGCACCCTCCCCCGGAGGTCACCACTGAGCCCTGAGTGCCCTGCACCCTCCCTGGGAGGCCACCACTGAGCCCTGAGTGCCCTGCACCCTCCCCGGGAGGCCACCACTGAGCCTGCAGCTGAGTGCCTTGCACCCTCCCCGGGAGGCCACCACTGAGCCCTGAGTGCCCTGCACCCTCCCCGGGAGGTCACCACTGAGCCCTGAGTGCCCTGCACCCTCCCCGGAGGTCACCACTGAGCCTGCAGCTGAGTGCCCTGCACCCTCCCATTAACTGAGCCTGCAGCTGGAGCACCCGCTAAAGGCTGCAGCTCTCCATCTCGCCAGCACTCCATAGCAGCCGGATTGTTGAAACTCTTTCTACAGCAGCCATTCTTTTCCTTCTTGCTCCACAGTTGGGGGCCTTCACACACAGGCCAAGGGAGCTGGCCCAGATCTGTGCCTGCCCTTCCCACACCACCCACTCCCTGCCCAGGTAAGAACTCTGGTCCCTGGCTGCCGCCACAGTCACTGGGGAAGATCCTGAGAGAACAGATGCCCAGGTCCAGCCCTAGACCAGTGGAACCAGACCTCTGGGGACTGTGCTCAAATTTGTATTTTTGAACATCCCTGGGGATTCTAAAGTGCAGCCAGGAGGAAGAACAGCTGATTTAACAGCACAGAATGTCAGGACCGGAGGACCCTTAAAAATCACCACACACACACACACAGGCATGTGCTTTTCAGATAGGGAAACTGAGGCTCGGGGGTTTGCTCAGGGGCCCACAGCCCATCAGTAATGTGTGAGCTTGGACTCCTTGTTGAGGGCTGTGTCATTCACTTGAGAAATGCTATTGCTCTCCATTCGGTGCCGGATCGGATCTCTCCCTCTCCTGCAATCTGAATGACCGCGGAAGCCTCGCCACCCTCCCGGCATCCCGCAGCCCACACCTCAGAGGCCTGCCTCCCGCAGCTCTGCAGGGCTCTCTGCCCACCAGCACCAAGTCTCTCCGCAGGCATTCTCACTGTGACAGCATAGCTCCACTCAGAGCTGAATTTGACTTCTTTCCCAAAACAAAGGGAAGGAGAACAGCATTGCCTCTGGGGGACAGTCAGGCAGAAAAAGGAGGAAGAGCTGGGGGTCCTGAGACAAGCCCTCGCAGGACAGACCCAGCCTTCAGGAGCCCACACTTGGGCCTGGGGCCGTGCGCGGGCCACAGTATTTGTTGTCTCCCTGGGCAGGCCTCCCCCAGGTGCAAGGCCAGCACAGCCCCTTAGACCATCACAGGGCTATACTCCCACCCCATCCTTGTTCATCTTACACTCCCCTCACAGCCCCCACCACCCGCACCCTGCTGTGTCAGCGCTCCTGCACCCACCCCGCACCCGTGTGGCAGGGTCCTCGGTGGCCCCGCCAGGTGTGCAGGGCAGGCTCTGGGTTACAGATGCAGCTTGCCTCCCAGAAATGTTCCTTGCTTTAATCACTTTTTAAACTCCACAAACACAATCTCTGCACCGTGATCAATTATTTAGCAGAAAATGATGCATCGTGTTAGCAACTAGATGGCATTTAGTATGCCCCCAGAATTCTAATAACGGGCCATCACCATAGGCCTAATGCAAAGTTTCCCTGGCCAGGGTTTGAAGACTTCCCGGAGTGCAGAGCAGCCAGGATCTCTGTGCTCGCCGTGGAGTCGGACTTGGGCGGCCCCCGGAATGTAATCAGGCCGCTATGATGTGTCCTTGAACCGTATTTGTTTTCTTCCTGCCTCACAAAGCACTCCTTTCGCAAGGTTGTTTGTTTAGTGTTAGGAGGTTATTAAACAAACGAGAGGCTTGGAGTTCTTACTCATATCAGCAGGAGTGGGCTGAGGAGGGGTCATTCAGTATTGAAGAGGTCAGTCCTTCTTCCACACAGCCCCCAAAGCCAGGAGGCCCCCTCCTGGGGGACAGGTTAGCTGCTCAGCTGGTCCAGAGGACTCAGTCGGTTGTGATCAGAAAGCCTTGGCTGCCTTAACTTCTGGGCCTGGGATGCTGCCTGACAAAGGCTTAGAGCTCAGCGAGGAGAGACCGCAGGGTCTCTGCATCTATGCCTTCCCTCCCCCTCTGGCTGAGGCGGAATTCAAGCCAGGGCCTGCCTTCCCCCACACCATGATGACTCAACCCCAAAATGAGGAGAGTGCTACAGGGAGTGGTGCCTTCCCAGGTGAGGAAGCTGAGACCTACAGACTGAGCTGCCCAGGGCCAGGGCAGAATTGGGGCCCAGGCCTCCTGATGCCCAAGCCAGTGCTCCGTCCTCCCTCCTCAAGCTTGTCCTTCTAAGCATGGCAGAGCCGGGAAGGTGCCATCCCCTAAACCAGACAGAGGATGGATTCTCAGGAGGAAGTTGAAGAACAAATGTCTGCCCGAACCAGGATGGAAAATGACCCCTGAGGGCTCACCCGCGTTGAGGAATCTATCATTCTGTGAGGCCAACTATGCTTGGTACTGAAATTAAGAACATCTGCATGGCTTAAGCTGTGTCCAAGTGACAACAATTGGACACATGGACACCTGAGCCATGCAGTTAATTGTCTGGATGTTGCTCAACACATTTCCAAACAATCGGAAATGTTTTTATCCTGTGGTTTGCGTTCTCATTGATGAGAACATAAGAAGGTCTGACTAAGTCACAGGTGGCAGGAGGAAATGCTCAGCAACCTCACGAATCCTTGCTTATGGATTCTGTGAACGACAGCGATGTATCATGCGACTCTCTTTTTTAAGTAATGGTGTTAGCTGGTCCTCGTGTTGACCAAACCTTCGTTACTGGTCTGGAGGCAACATCTGTGTGGGAGGGACGAGCCCAGGCCAGAGCAGATCAACAGCACTTCAGTTCCTCATTCCCAGAGTGTGCCAGACTCACCTCGATAAGTAACATCAAACTCAAAGTACACTTGGATTAAACTATGTAGCCCACTGACAAAAACATGTCAACGTTTTATTTTAAAACACACCTCTTATCAACATCATTAGCCATTAAGAAATGCAATTAAAACCTTGGTAAGATACCACTACACACATATTAGAAAGGGCAAAATAAAAACTACTGACAACACCAAATGCTGGCAGGGATGTGGAGCAACAGGAACCCTCATACACTGTTGGTGGGAACACAAAATGCTACCACCACGCTGCAAAAGAGTTTGCAATTTCTAATGAAGTTAAACATACACTTACCATAACACTGAACAGCCTCACTCCTGGAAATCCCAGGAAAATAAAAGCATATATCCACACGAAGATCTGTATACGGATGTTCATAGTGGCTTTATTCATAATCACCAACAACTGCAAACAACCCAAATGTCTACCAGATGGTGAATGGGTAAATGCAATGTGATCCAGGCATACAGTGAAATACTACTCCACAATAACATGTGTTACAACTAGGATCGCAAAGGCATTGTGCTAAGTGAAAAGAAAACAGTCTCAAAAGATTACAAACTTCGGGTTCCATTTATGTAACATTTTTGTAAAGACCGAAGTGTGGTGACGAAGAACTAAATCAGGGGTTGCTGGGGTCAGGGGTGGAACAATGAAAGGTGAGCCCTCAGAAGTGTAGGAGGTGCTGGAGCGGTTCTGTGATCCGATGGTGGTGTGGGGGGGGGGCTGCAAATCTGTACGTGTGTTAAAATGCACAGAATTATACACCCCAAAGTCAATTTTACTGTAATTTAAGGACTATCACTAATTTTTTTAAAATATTTTTTATTGATTTTTTACAGAGAGGAAGGGAGAGGGATAGAGAGTTAGAAACATTGATCAGCTGCCTCCTGCACACTCCGTACTGGGGATGTGCCTGCAACCCAGGCATGTGCCCTTGACTGGAATTGAACCCGGGACTCTTCAGTCTGCAGGCCGACATTCTACCCACTGAGCCAAACTGGTCCGGGCTCATTAATTTTTAAAAGAGTAATTTGACTGACATAAACAACATGTTGCTAAGTGTGAAACACAGTGAGTCTCAGAAATGACCCCATTTATGTTTTTAGGAAATATATGTGTGTACGTTTACATAGTTATACAGAGAGTTTGTAATATAGAGAAAAAAATGGTTGGTAAAAGTTAAAGCCATTTTTATTAGCTGTGTTTAGTTCTGGGGCTAGGGCTGGCCTGGGAGGAGGGTTAAAAGGGACTTTCATCTTTTATTCTATATTTGAATAAATATAGAATAAATACATCTATATTTGAATTCTTTCTTTTTTTCTGGACAGGCATACTCTCATTAAATAAATAAATAAAATAAAAATGAAGAAAAGGTGCAAGTGAGCATGCTTTAATTGTTTGTTTTAAAAGGAAGTGTCTTGTCTTAGAGGTCAGGATATATAGTGTCTGTCAATACAAAGTGGCCCTAGCCCTGATCGGTTTGGCTCAGTGGATAGAGCGTCGGCCTGCGGACTGAAGGGTCCCAGGTTCGATTCCGGTCAAGGGCATGTGCCTTGGTTGCGGGCACATCTCCAGTGGGGGGTGTGCTGGAGGCAGCTGATCGATGTTTCTCTCTCATTGATGTTTCTAACTGTCCCTCTTTCTTCCTCTCTGTGAAAAATCAATAAAATATATTTTAAAAAAATAAGTGGCCCTGAGCAGGGCCCCTGGGTTGGCCATGATGGGAGTGACAGCCAAGAGAGACCCATGGTGCCACTTCAAAGACAGCCGATGAACACTGTCTGCAGGCTGTGCGCTGGCTCCGTGCGAGGCCGCCAGAGGCCCAGGCCCCTTTCCTGACGCCAGGACCTGCGCCTCTACTGGGAGGACAAGATTAATAATGCAAGACTGAGAGTGACAGGAGAGGCAGGTGCACGGCCGCGATCCGGTTGCGGTTTACCTAGCGCTCCCTCTCAGACAGGTGCGGCTCCCAGGCCGTCTCACCGGCTTCTCTCAGTCCCACGAGGCAGCGGACATTTGCTGCAAGAGGAAACCCGGCTCAGTAAGGCTTCGTACCCTGCCCGCAGTCACACCGCTGTTACTAGTAAGTAGAAGGACTGGATTCAAACCAGCTCTGTCTGAGGCCAGAGCCCATTCTGTTTACAAAGGTTTCTAGGGGCCTTAATTAGCAGCTGGTCAGTCCATGGGGCCTGGAGGACCAGGGCTGCCTCCCCACACTTGGTGAAGGCAACACAGCTGTCAGTGGGATAATTAAATGGACACGAACAAAGTCTGAATCTTCCCCAAAGACCAAAGAATAATTGGTCATGAGCATGTGTGGAAAGCAGAGGTAGTGATTCAAAGACCAGAATTTAAGAAAAAGCATGCTGCAAAGCTCCATACAGCAAAATCTCATTAATATTAGTCATTCAGAGAAACACCGATCTTGAAGACACCCAAGAGACACCCACCTCCCTTTTAGGGAGGATGTTGAGCACAGAGAGGGCAACTATTTTATTTAAGCCACACAGCAAAGGAGCTGCAGGCCCAGCATGGGGCCACGCCTCCAGCTGCTCAGGGACCCTTGTGCACCACTGGTCTGCCTCAGAGCAGTCAGAGGGCTACCTTTTCCCAGGCCCAAATCTTCTCCCATTTGCCAAATAGCATCATTTCAGTTCTTGACATGTTGCTTAATCACCCCTGTGGTGCTGAGCGGGTGCCCAGCTGAGGCTTCTGATCTCAAAGTTGGCTTCCGGAAAAGATGACAAGTTGCATTAATGTAAACTTTTCAGATAACCTCTGAAAAAATAAAAAACACAATCCTGGTATTGTGCTATTTATCTGCTGGCATGAACTCCAGGGCCATGGACAGATATTTCTGTTCCCTTTGGCCTCCTTACAGTCCCTCCCACAGCCAGGGTGAGAATCCCACCTCTGGGGCAGGAACTGGACCCCAAGGTCCCCACTGGGTGTCTGTAGGGTGATGGAAGAGTCTACGTGGCCGCTCTGTCCGCTGGGAGGCTGCCAGCCTGGGGGGCAAACCCTCTTGGAGCAGGTATTTCGTGAGCTGAATGGAAGGAGGGTTCCCTAGCCACCTCCAACCCCAGCTGACGCAGAGTCCAGAAGGTGTAGCACTCTGGGGTCCCCACTTTGTGTCTGGGTCCTCTCCCTGCAGTATCTAATCACAAACATCAATTCCCAGGAATCAGGCCCCTCAGATAGTGTCTAGAAACAGGGTGAGTCCCCAGGGGAGTCCTGGCTGTAAGGCGTGGACTGTTCCCATGAGAACCTGCCAACCACAGGGGCTTCTGATCCCTTTCGGAGCCCATTTTGTTTTTAACCCTCAACTACCTCTTTACTCTGCAGCCAGCTCCATGTCTCTTGTTCCATCATGTTCCACGGGAATCCTCAGCATCTTCAGCATCTTCAGCAGCACGGTCATTGAAGGTTCTGCCCGTGGGACCTGCAGGACCTGGACTGGCCCTGCTGTGACTGCCCCTCCCTAACCGTGCTCCCTAACCGTGCTCCCTAACCGTGCTCCCTTAGCCATTTCACATGACTGCTCAGCCTCCTGCCAGCACCGCTCGAAGCCCACAGCCCTGTAAAAGTTACCACTGATTACATTCGTCATCTCAGGTTCCACAATACCCAGGCCAGGTGGCTTAAACAACAGACATTTCTTTCTCAAAGTTTTGGAGGTTGGAAATCCAAGGTGAAGTGCCAGCTGACTCCGTTTCTGGTGAGAGTTCTCCTCTTGGTTTGCAGAGCGCCACCTCACTGTGCGCTCACATGGTGGAGAGAGCGTGACCCCTCCGGTGCCTCTTCTTACAGGGGCACTAATCCTGTCAGATCAGGGTTATGGCTTCATTTAATCTCAGTTACTTCCTTATAGGCCCTACTCCAAATAGAGTCACTTTGGGGATTAGGGCTTCCACTTATGAATTCAGAAGACTCACAAGTCAGTCTAGAGCACTGAGCCAACATCCCTGGGGCCTCCGCTGACACCTTAGTCTCCAGGGGGACCAGCATCTTTCTCCACAGGGAGCCAGTGGCCTCCTGAGCTCCCCTTTATGGAGCCAGACAGTTGGTAGTTCCTGGGCTAGGATTTGCCCAGAAGTGGTTGCTGCACCACTGTGGCCCAGACTGGACCCCTAGTTCTCTTCTCCTTCCTCACCCTTCCTCCCAGCTTCGTCTCAGTGAAGGGCAGCATGGGACAAGCCAGAGTCCTGCCATCCCCCGCCCCGAGCACTCTTGCTGGGTCAGAGCTCAGCTCGCAGCCCTCACCCCAGGGCCTGAGTCCGGCTGCCCCTCCCCACCTGCACTCGATTCAACAAATACGTATTGAGCAGCTGCTGTGTGCCCAGGCCTGCTGTGGGCTCCATGATTCCCGGCCCCTGGCTGTGGTTTGAGCTGAGCCTGGAGTGACTCTTCCTAGGGAAGTGAGTGAGAGGAGGCAGATGCTTCAGGGCGCCCCACGCCACTCCCAGAAGCCCCCACTCCCAGAAGCCCCCACTCGGCTCCACCTTGAGAGCTTGAAGCATCAACTCAGCCTCTGAGTGGAGGTGAAGGGCTCGGTAAGGTTCACCCCCGACCACTCTCCCTCCCTGGCTAACTCCAGTTTAGCATCTCTAAGAGGGTCTGCCGTGCTGCTAATTCCTAACAAGGGAACTAATTTCTGAATGTTGGTTTGATATTATTTAATTGAAAAATAAAACCACTCAAAGCTAAGTAATTAACATCTCCCTGCCTGGAATTACAGGGTTAATATTTAGAGGTGAAACCGTTCCTACTCCCTTTCCATCTCCCCAAAAGTTGGCATTGACCTTGGTCTTTGAGCAGGGGCACAAGGTCCCACATGAGACTCATGGCTTCTCTCACCCCTCCTCCTTCCTGTCCAGATGAGGAACCTCAGGCCTATGGGGTGCACTCCCCCCTCCCTCCCTGCCTGTAATCACCCATTCCCTAGAGCACCCGCTGTGGGTGCCAGGCTCTGAGCGGGCAGAGGTGGGCTGAACCAGCACGGTCCTGCCTGAGGGGCCCCAGCTCTCTCTGCGACCATGCTGCCTCAGAACCCAGGGACTCGGCTGCCAGGGTGAGTGACCTTACCGGCCTCCGGACAACCAACCTGGGGCCGTGCCCCTTAACCCTGTCTCTTACTCCCCACCCCCACCCCCTCAGCATCTCCCGTGCATCCAGATGTGAGTTCCTCGCAGTCAGGCCTTCTCCTGAGCTGGCAGCCCTCGCTGGCTGGCTGGAGGGGGCAGGGGCAGCCCAGGGGCAGTGCATGGCACAGCACTGGGCCTGCCTCCTGGACCTCCTGTCAGCGCCATTGGGCCTGGCACTCGGGCCTTTCTGTAAGAAAGAAGAAAAGGTGTGTGTGTGAGCGCCCACTCTGCCCGGTTAGCTTTGTGCCCTATGAGATGAGATGACAGCTACTCACCTGAGAGGGCCGTACTGGGGATTGAATGACAGAATCCATGTAATGAAGCACTTAGCGCCATGCCTGGGACACGCCAAGTGCAGATCATGTGAGCAGTGTTTTCTCTGCCTCCTGTACTGGGGCCTGGGCCTAGCGCAGGCTCGAGCGTTCAGCAGGTGCTGCGTAGTGGTGGCCGAGCGGCCCACCTGTGAGGACAGGGCCAGCAAGCCCAGCTGCTCAGCAGGCTTCAGGAAGCTGCCTTCCTTGGCCTGCTTTCTGGCACACTTTGTGCCCACCAGAGCCTTGGCACAGACAGCAGGGCACCACCTCTTCCCTGGGCCTCTGGCAGCCTGGTGGGGCCTGCATTCTCTTCGCCTGGTGCCCGTCACCTTCTGGCCTGTGAAGCTCAGCTCTGTCCCCACGCCTCCCTCAGGCTGAGCAAATCATCAGGAAATCGGGGTGGTAGGGCTTTGATCTTCTCGTCTCAGGCTTCCCCACACACCTCCCAGGCCTTCCCTACCCCGTACACCCCATTCCTCCCCTGCTTCCCAGTCATGAAGTGGCCTCCCTTCCAGCCCCATGTCGCTAGAAGTGGGTGACTATCATTTCTCAAGTCCAAAGGCAGCCCAGAGAAGTAAACCCAGACTCAGCAGAGCAGGTGGTCCCATTTCCATCATAGGCGGTGGCCGCCCAGGTGAGGGGAGGAGAAAGTAGAGGACAGAGGGAACTGTGTGAGTGAGAGGGAACTGGGACCTGACAGACGGCAATGGCTGTGGGGATGGAGAGAGAGGGGCCTGGGAGTCCACAGAGAGAACCCACAGAATTGAGGACACTGGGAGGGAAGGCTCAAAGCTGCAGGCCGGGCATCCAGGTGGCAGGGGCACGGGGAAAGGGAGCCCAGGGGGTGCACAGTTTGGGGAGAGGAAGGAGTAACCAGTGCTGGGCTGTTACCTCCCCCAAAGCAACATCATTTCCATAGTGTCCGAATGTTCCCCAGTGAACGTGTGGAACTTTAATGACCCAGAAAAAATCACGAAAGCCATGTCTAGTCTAGGAAAGTCAAGGGCACCCTTACCCCTTATTTGCTTATATATATTATCTAGAAAATGTCCAATCCCCCCACCCCCAAATCCCCATGGGATTATGAAAAAAAAAAAAAAAACACGCTCATTGAAAATGTGTTCTATCTAATTGCGACTAAACTACACACAGGGAGGGTGCCGAAAGCGGAGCTGAGGAGGCCAGGCCTCTTTCTTCCCCATGGGGGGTCCCCAGCAGAGTCCAACAGGCCTTGGGTGCCCTCACCTGCTCTGCCATTCTGGACAGAAGCCACTGAGCCACGCTTCACTGACCGTAAGTCACAGCCCCAGCTGTGGCCCGCTGGGCGTGATCCCGCCTGTGACTGGAGGTAGGCAGCTGGGTAGGGTGGAGGAGGTTGCAGCCTCCACATGGGCACCCTCCCAGCTTGTGCGGGACATGGACAGTTCTCAGTTCAGTTGGCACTGACGCCGGGGCCGACACTGTGGAGAGTGGGAGCAGGAACCCAGCTGCCGGGGCTAGCAGGGAGGGACTCCTGGCCTGGCTTGAAGGACACGAGGCAGGTGGCCCAGTGAAGAGGGTGAGGCCTCCCGGGCAACAGCGACTGGTTTGGGCCAAAGGCATGAGGGATTGGAGTGTGTGGTGTGAGACTCAGTGGTTTGGCTTGAATGGCCTGGGGTGTGTTGGGGGTGGGAGAGAAGGACACGGGGCCAGCAGGGGCAGGTGACAAGGACCGAGTACCAGCTCAAAGCCTCCAGGCAAACCCGGCCAAAGGCAGCCGGATGGCGTCTACGGGACAGGGCGGGCGTGGGAGGAATGTGACTGGCTCCGTGTTTGCCTGAGGTCGGGGCCACAGTCTGAGCACTTTCCTTAGTCACAGCGTCATGACCTACCTGGGCTGACTTACCAGGTGGTTAAGATGGGTTGAGGGTGAGTAGTTTCCTATGGCTGCTGTAACAAATTACCACAGAATCAGTAGCTTAAAACAACTGCAACTCATTCTCTTTTTAATTTATCATTATTGTTGAAAGTACTACAGATGTCCCTCTTTTTCTGCCCAGTTGGCCCCCTCCACCTGCCTCCTGCCCCCTCTTACAGTTCTGAAGGTCAGAGGAGCCGCCTTGGGGCTAGAGAGTGAAACCAAGGTGGCAGCGGGACTGGTTCCCTTGGGAGCTCCAGGGGGGTCCTGATCCTGGCCTCTTCTGGCTCTGGCAGCCGCCTGTACTCCTTGGCTTTCGGCAGGATACTCTCGTCTCTGCCTTCGCGACTACGTGGCCTTTTCCTCCTCCGCGTCTACTCTCCCTCTGCCTCACTCTTTTCAAGACCTTTGGGCCCAGCGGGATCACCCAGGACAATCTCCCCGCTCAAAGGCCTTAATCTTCTCTGCAAAATCCCTTCTTCCACGTAGAGTAACTTTCGCAGATTCTGCCTTCCCAGAGAGGCTGAGCACAGTGCCTGCCCTCAGCGAGTCTTAGAGCTGATGCAGGGCCCTGCGCTGTGCGGGTGTGTGTGAGGGGGGGATGCCCATGACCCCCACCACCAGATGGTTCCTTGGGCACCTGGTTGATGGCATGCCGTTCACATGCACTGGAGAGGAAGAGTAGGTTGTGGGTGTGAGTGAGGGGCTTGGAACAGGGGGGCAGTCAATATACTTAGGAACCCAGGGCAGTGACACTGACCAGTCAGAAGAAACTTTCGAAAAGACCTTAATCAGGCCAGCGGTTAACCTCAGCTGCTGTCACATGGAGAGGTCCAGGGGCTCTGGGGGAGAGACCACGCCAGCTCCGGGCAGTGGCTATTTATTAACCAATATCAAAGCTCTTTATAGTAAATTATTTAAACAAAATATGTAAGTAATTTGACCCACAATTATTACCCTACTGGTATCAGCTCTGGGTGAGAATTCCAGAGTGTGTTTTGAACTTGTTAAAATTGAGGTGGCAGTGCAGCAGCGGAGCTGGACAGGAGCCTGGGCACCGAGGTTTGCAGGGCAGGTGGGGAGCTGTGCCCAGGGAAGAGGCGGGCACCCACCCGCACCCCACCATCCTAATACCTGGAAGAGCGCGTCATTGGAACTGATTCTTCTGAGGCACTAATGAGCGCAAGCAATTCCATCACCTCCCTTTGTCCCCTCTCAATTTTCCCCTAGGCATTTCTGTATTTTTCTTAAAAGCCCTTTTATGACAGAATAAAATGTGCTGTCATCTAACCGCATTTACTGGAGCCAGCTCTCGGGACCGCAACTCTGCTTGCTCCTGCCCGTTCCTTCGTCCCTCCCTCTGACTCTCTGAAACCAAGGGGGCCTTAAGCCCCAGGCCCCAGCCACTCTGGGGAGAGGGAAGTTGGGAGGTTTCCAGCATCTCCCACACCAGCACCGAGCTGAGCACTTAGTAGGTGATAAAGAGGCAGGGAAAAGACTGACTTCCCTGGACAGTGACAGAATTGTCCAGCTTCGCCCTAGCTGGTTTAGCTCCCTGGATAGAGCATCAGCCTGCGAACTGAAGGGTCCTGGGTTCGATTCCAGTCAAGGGCACCTACCTCGGTTGCAGGCTCCTCCCCGGCTTGGACCCTGGTTGGGATTCGTGCAGGAGGCAACCAATCCATGTGTTTCTCTCACATCAATATTTCTCTCTGCCTTTCCCTCTCTCTTCCACTCTCTCTAAAAATCAATGGGAAAATATCCTCAGGTGAGGATTAAAACAACAACAAGAAATGTCCAGCTTCATGAGCTAAGTAAAACCAGGAAGTTTCTAACCACTTTGTTGCTCATAAACTGAGACCCATAGCTCTGGACTTGACCAAGTACCACAGCGAGTTTATAATGAAGGTTGATCTCCTGTCATTATGAACTTTCTGTGGTACTTTTCAGTGCAATCTGTGCATCCTCTCTACGTTCTCCAATGCTTTGCATTCACTCTAAAGGGCACCTGAGCATACCACGGGCAAGGCCGCTGTCAGGGCTGAGTTCTCCACTCCCCTTCCTCCACCACCAAGCACTGCTGCAGGGGACAGAGTCCTGGCTGTCCGTCATCTCCGAGTAAAACTTTCATGCATGCTGGTAGCCTTCATCACACCAGCACGCTGGGGAAGCTGACAAGCCTGGGTCCCAGCACACTGTGAACTAGCAGCTCCTGTGGAGAGAGCTGGCCTTGAATCCAAGGGCAAGGCCATGCATCTGGGAGCATTCCACAGGCATTCACTCAACAAACATTTACCAAATGAACCAGACAGGAAATAAAGTGCACAGGCAAACCAAGTCCCTGCCTTTACGGAACTTCCTTTCTAGTGGGGGAGGCTGGCATTAAACAAGTGAAGACCAAGCAGGACAGTGAGGTATAGAAAACCAAAGCTGGAGAGGGGAATGGGCCGATAGGAAGTGCTGTGGGAAGGGGGAGGTCAGGGAAGGCCTCCCTGAGGGGGTGGTGTTTCAGGGGAGACCCCGGAGTAAAGTAGGGGAGGGAGCTGTCCTGCGACCTGGAGGAAAAACATTTCAGGTAGAGGAGCAGCAAGAGTGAAGGCCAAGTGCAGGAGAAGGCGTGGCCAGCCACAGAATGTCAGGGAGGCCGGTGTGTCCAGGAGCAGGGAATGAGGACAGGAGGCCACAGATAATGCAATGAATGAGTGAATGGAGCCTACGGAGAATAAAATGTAAATTCAGGCCTTGGCTCATTTACATGATCTTGAGCAAGTCACTCTTAACCCTCTGTTTTCTACTCCCCATGGATAAAAGAGAATCATCATAGGTACCCAACTCATTGAACTGAGAATTATAGACCAAGGAGCCTGACTAGAAATTAAGAGGACTTGATTTGACTCCAGTTCTATCATTTTCTAGCTAAGTGACCTTAGGGAGGTCATTTTATTTCTCTGAGCCTCAGTTTGCTCATATGTAAAATGGGAACCATGGTGCCTGCCCTGATAATCTCAGAAGGTTATAATCTGGATCAAAATACATGATCCATGTGGAAATGGTTTGTAAATGGCACATGTCATACAAATACAGGGGCTTTCTGAATACCTCATCCAGGGTAGGGGAGACCTGTGGCCCCTCTAGAGGACTCAGGTCAGAAGTTCTCACCCCCATCAGCTCTCACCCCCATCAGCTCTCACTCCCCATCAGCTCTCACCCCCATCAGCTCTCACTCCCCATCAGCTCTCAACCCCATCAGCTCTCACCCCCCATCAGTTCTCACCCCCATCAGTTCTCACTACCCATCAGCTCTCACCCCCATCAGCTCTCACTCCCCATCAGCTCTCACCCCCCATCAGCTCTCACCACCCACCACCTCTCACCCCCCATCAGCTCTCACTCCCCATCAGCTCTCACCCCCCATCAGCTCTCACCCCCCATCAGTTCTCACTCCCCATCAGCTCTCACCCCCCATCAGCTCTCACCCCCCATCAGTTCTCACTCCCCATCACCTCTCACCCTCATCAGCTCTCACCCCCCATCACCTCTCACTCCCCATCAGCTCTTCCTGGGGCAGCATTTTCTGTTCTTGCGCTCCATGTTCTCCAGCTCCTGCTTGTTCCTCAGCCCCTGTGTCCAGCATCATTCACAGAGTGCCCAACTTTCCCTATGGAAAATGAGGTGCTCAGTCCATAAAGGAGAAGGCAATCATCTTGCCCTTCTCCCTCCACCCTCCCTCCACACTGTGTCCTGAAAGATCTTTCAACATGGACATCTCCCCACATCTTCCCCTGCTCCCAACCCTCACCTGGCTCCCCAGGCCCTCAGACTAACACCTCATTTCTCTCTTATGTCACACACGCCGCATGGCCCCCACTGAACTCTTCAGCCTCCCTCTTGCTAGTATGTGGCTACAAAGAACCAATTTTAATTTCTCTAGACAGTACCCAACCTTTTGTATCCACACCTTTGTATATGCCATTTCTTTTGCCTGAAATGTCCTCTCCCATGCTGTCAACCCCTATTCAATTGTCCAGAGAACTCCTATTCATCCTGCAAAACCCAGTATGGATGTCCCTTTTTGAGGGCAAGACTTCCTGGATGATGTACTCTTTCCTCCACAGATGACATTCGCCCTTCCCTCTGCTGTCCTCCCCTAGATCTTGTACATGCTTCTCTCATTGTCCTTATCCCATGATGCCCTTGGATGTCCTCTACCAGACTATGCATGAACTCCTGGGTCATCTCTGCTGCCCCAGCACCTACTAGAAGACCTGGCACATAGTAGGTGGCCATGAAACTCTTATTTGTGGGAGACAGCTCCTCTGCCCTGAAACTCAAAGCAATTCAGAGTGACCTCCCCAGCTGGACAGGTGTGCACGGGCTGTATTCTCTGTCCTGCTGGGCGCGGCAGCTCCGAAGTGCAAGGAAGGCCAGCATAACACTCTGAACTAGTGATTATTACAAATGACCGCATTAGTGAGACGGCATTTTAGAGGCACTCCTATTGACCCAGGGAAGAAAGGCTCTAAATTTAGCACCCCCCAAACAGAGGCTGCTGAATCTGTCAGCCTCACAAATGGCCCACGTTAGGGAGAAGCTGAACTTGATTTGCATGTCAGAGGAGCGTTACCTGGTACCTGATGTAAGACTAATTTTATTATTAAATTATCAACGCTGATTTACTGAGAAATACGGTACTGCTGGGAGCTATTTTTAACCTCCCGCCTCAGCCTCACTCAGCAAACAAATCTTCCTTTGAAGGACACTGCATTTGCACAAGTGAATTAGGTGAATAAATATCCATCTATTCATGAAGTTTCTTTATTGAGAAATAAATAAAGAACGGCCCTGAATGCCTTCATTGTCCCCCTGGCAGGTTTCCACGCAGATGACGGCTTCTGCTGAACATGGCAGGGACAGCGACAGCGGAAGGGGCCACTGTGTGCGGTGCATCCGAGAGTGGGTGGGGAAGGCTCCAGTCTGGGTGCCTGCGGGGGATGCTGTGAGGCCGGGCTGGTGGCATTGGCCATGTCTTCCCCACCGGCAGGCGGGCGGGGACAGCCCCCGTCCGGATCAGCACCTTACTAGGCAGGACAGCAGCTCTGGTACCAGCCTGTGGTGGTTCTGCCACTTCCTGTCTCTGGGACCTTGAGCAACTTACTTAACTTTTCTGTGCCTCAGTCTCCTCATATATAAAATGAGGATACTTCCTACCAGAAGGATTAAATGAGATAACGTGTTCTAAGCACTTAGGAGAGTACTTGGCACATCGCAAGGGTCTGGGAAAGTTTACGTGTTAATATAGTCAGCATCCTTGTAGGGACGGGGCGGGGCGGAGGGGCGGGGGGGGGGGAGTAAGGAAGGCCAGAAGTGTCCCTGTGGGGAGGCCAGGTCCAGCCCCACCCCATCCAGCTGTGTGACTCTGGGCAAGCTACTGGGCCTTCCTGTTCCTCAGGTTCCAAGGCCATGAAATGAGCAGGTCACACCTGCCTCTGCAGGGAAGAATGAGATCATGAGTGTAAAGTATACAACTCGGTATCTGGCACTGAGTAAGTGCTCAGTACACAGTGGATGTAACAGGAGATTAAGGTTAATACAGTCTAGCCCAGCCAGTGTGGCTCAGAGATTGAGCATCAACCCATGAACCAAGGGGTCACCGGTTCGATTCTGGAGTCAGGGCACATGCCCAGTTGTGGGCTTGATCCCTAGTGGTGGGTGGAGGTTTGGCAACCAATCAGTGTTTGTCTCTCATCCATGTTTCTATCTATCCCTCTCCCATCCTCTCTCTCTAAAATTAATAAAAACATATTTTTAAAAAGATTAATACAGTCTAGCACCCCGTTTCTGAGCTCTCAGCACCCCTCCGCTCCTCTCCGTTCTCTCCCCTCCACAATCTGGTGTTTAGCTGGGATCAAATGGGATCAGGAATCTGCCCCCAAGAAAAGCTACCCTCCTTTTTCCTGAACTGATGGCGTCTTTATTTAAAGTCGAGATAATTTGTTTTTCACGGGTTACATTGATTGTGATGGTTTCAATATTGCATTAAAATACTTCTCCTGATTACTGGGGTTTCCTGGCTTCTCCTCAAACTTTCCCCCTCCCCTTGGGCTCAGTCCCACATGGAAGCAAAACGGAGCCTCCGGGTCAGGAGCCGCCAGTCCCGGCTTTGGGACCTGGAGGTTATCCTGTGAGTGCCGACGGCCCGGGGTTTGCCAAGCAAGGAGCCCAGGGCGATGTCTGCCATGGGCAGTGCTTGGACTTCCTCCACCTGCCTCTGGGGATGGGAATGATGGAGAGTAGATGTGGAAAGCCCTGCCTGGGCCCCGGCCCCAGCAGCTGCCGGTAAAAGCTCACGGCGCCGCGCCTGCTCATCCGGTGGGAACAATTACTTGTTGTTAGAGGGCTGGGGCCACAGGCCCCGACCGTGGCAACCCCATTAGTCCAGCGATCTGACAGGCGCAGCGGGCAGTGAGGGCTAGTTAGCCAGCCCCCCAACGCACACCTTCCAGGCAAACTCGCACAGCCCCTCGGGCCTGGAGCGCAGCTCTGAGAAGCGCCCCCCTCTGCGCCAGGCTGGCGGCAGGCTTGTTCCCTTGTTTTCCACGGAAAGCCCTCCCCCCCCAGGGCTAAACTGGCAGCAGAAAACAAAAGTAAGAACATAGCCCTAAGCTTCTCCCTCTGCAGGCCGGACCCTTCCACACTGTGCTGACCTTCAGCATGGGACTTCCTG
Source organism: Myotis lucifugus (assembly GCF_000147115.1). Taxonomy (NCBI): domain Eukaryota; kingdom Metazoa; phylum Chordata; class Mammalia; order Chiroptera; family Vespertilionidae; genus Myotis; species Myotis lucifugus. Next base: position 8,020 of record NW_005872661.1, on the reverse strand, counting down.
AAAGTGCCCCTCCCGAAAAGGGGGCGCACCTGGGGTACCGTCCACACACCCCTTAGCAGAGGTGGCCGGCTGAGCCGAGGGGTACACCTGCGGCCGGGG
>NW_005872661.1:0-7558 GCF_000147115.1 Myotis lucifugus | reverse complement strand
AGGCTCATTACAGAAAGCAAAGGGAAGGAGCTGTAATCTCCCCAGGCTGACGTGTGTGGGGCTGGAGCGTCAGAGCGTCACCACAAATGAGAGAGAAAATAGCTGCCCATGTGCCTTAGAAAATATCCATCAAATCAAATCCATGAAAACGTGAAGCTGCTGCTGCTACCCGTCCAGGTACCTGCATCTGTTTCTGGAAGATCTTGCTTCCATCCCTGCTCTGAGGTATTCCCTGTCCCCAGCCCCTCACAACACCATCATCCAGCCCTCAGCCCTGGACCCCACTCTCTGACCTACCCCGAATACGAACTCCAAACACCTTTCAAAAAGAGGCAGCCACAAAGTTTATCCTATGCTTCAGGGGACAAGGGCATAAAATTCTTCTTTCTTTCCAGAGTGATGTAAGAAGGGCCCCAATAATGGGGGGCTCTGGGCCAAATGGAGCACCATGGCAATTGACCCTATCAGCGCCCCAGTACATACAAGCACACATACAAGTGCCCCGGCCACAGTGAATGTGCAGACACATATACACTCTCATGGGGAGAGACCGGGGAGACCCTGCCAGAAGCAAGCCCCACGCCCATGCCTTTGCCCACCTGGCCCCTCCCACTAGAATGGCACCCTGGGCTCAGTGACTCCCTCTTTGGTGCTGTCTCCTCCCTGCTCCAGGGGGCACTTCCCTGGACGGGGCCGGTCTGGCTTCTCTCCTCCCCCGAGAGTCCTTGCCGGGATGCATCTCAGGATATTTGATACCCTGGGGCCTAGCACAGAGCTCAACATGGATGGAGTAGGCACTCACTCAGTCTTTGAAGAACTAATAAATAACCAGTAAATTTTCAGTGTGCGTGTCTTTCCTGCTCAGCTACATTGCAAGCCCACTAAGGAAGATGCCTACAATTTATATGGCAAACTCTGACTCAGGGCTCACCACCTGTGGGAGGCCCTCCCGACTACTCTCACCCTTCCCAGGCCGTCCTGCTTCCAGATGGAGATCTCCTGCGCCCAGCGCAGCCCGCTTGGCAACCCCTCCCATCTGTGCAATGTCTCAGCACACACCCTGGCACCTCTGTTGTGTGTTGTGGCCAGACAGCTCTGGACTTGAACTTGGGCCCCACCATTTCTTAGCTACGGGCTGTAGCACAAGTCAGTTAACATCTCAAGTCCCAGCTCCTTAGCTGTGAGATGGAAAGAATAGCACCCATTGTGCAGGCTACAGAGAGTTTCAAATGAGGTCACACGAGTCACATGCGCCTCCTGGTAGGTACTCGAAGGAGCACTATCTCTGTTATCATTGATAATTAATGTTCCTGTCACCTGCCAGACTGAAAGAGGGTAGCGACCGGGTCTCCTGCCACAGAGCTGGGGGCACAGTGAACCTGCTAGGCAGCTTTTGAATGGAACACGTGGTGAGGCTGCGTTCCGAAGCCCAGCAGGCTTCTGCCATGGGACTCTGTGCCCTTGGTCGGGCCTGAGGCTCCATGTGCATCCGCAGCTGGAGAAGAAGGCCACCTTCCAAAGACTTGTAAGACCCTCGGGAGAGGCTGTGGCCTGGACTGCATTCCCTCAGCATACCCGCTCACCCCACCCTAGGAGCCCCAGCAGGGATTAGCGGGTGTTCTTGCTATGCACAGCGGCAGGCCCTGAGCCGCTGGTCAGTGTGTGTTAATTTGAAATCAGCGGTGACAGAGCTGGGCGGCCACAGGACTTTGCATATTCATGCAGCAGAACCCTGACACTTAGGGCTCCAGGCCCAATTTAGCAGGGCCTGGGAGTCAACAAAGGGTCCCGCCAGCATCTGCACCGGGTCGTTCCACACATACCAATGCCCGGGGAGCAGGTCAGCACGCTCACCATGGGGCTCACCCTCTCTAGGAGCCCTAGGCCTGAACGGTGGCAAAGGCACCAGGGTGAATCCTGCCTTTCACACACAATTGTTGAAAATGGCTTCTACTTCCCCATCTGTGAAATGGGTGCAATTATCCTCACCTCACAGGCTTACCGAAAGGATGGTAGACACGTTTGGGAAATGCCCTCAGTAGCTCCTAAACTATCGTAATGCTCACAAACGCCAGCTCTTGACCCCGGAATCCTGCCCCTTCTCCTTCCCAGCAGCCTGGGTTTGCTGCTTCCTGAACTGTGTCACCCCAGAGGGAAAGAGCCTCCCTCAGAACTATTCCAGCAACACCACCTGCCATCCTGGGTCTCGAGCACCGACTGCGTGCCTCACACTGTGTGTGACAGCCCGTTAACCCTTCCCCAGCTTACAGTGGTGACGGTGAGGCTGAGCAAGTGGAATGTCCGTCAGAGCATTGCAGAGCCAGCTTAGGGTAAAAGTGGGCTTGAATCCCAGTCCAAAGCCCATGACTGCGTTACGCTGAGTATCAGCAGCTTAGAAAAGTTGCCAAGTGGTACAAGTGAAAAAGTGACTTTTCAAAACAAGTGTTTGAATGCGATGTCACCAGCCCTCGTTGCGCACCTCCCATGACATGGCAATTTCCATTAGCTCAGTCCCTCCCCCAGAGTCTTAAGGAGTAGGTGGCCCTTTAGAAGAGGAAACCAGAGCTTAGAGAGGTCCTGTGACCAGCCTCAAACCCCCAGCAGGCCAGGACGAGAGCCAGGGCATTGGATTACAAGAAGCAGAACCTCCAAATCAGACAGTCTTGAGCTTCAAACTCGGGCACCTTCCTCGCTGTGTGATTTTGGCCAAATCACTAGCCCTCTCTGGGCCTCAGCTTCAACCCTCACAGACTGCCATAACTTTTGAGCCATTTAACTAGCTGAGCCTCAGTTCCATCATTGATGAAATGAAGCAAGACAACACAGATAACTCAGCTCAATAAAAAATGAAAAAAAGATAAAACCACTTCTTTTTTTTTTTTTCCTCTTTCCACTCTGCGCCATGACCTGGTTGTTTTAGGCTGGGCTATTTTGGTGCATGCGGCTGCCGCCCACTGCTCAGTATAGTTGCAGGGCACACATCAGAGGCCCAGTGTGCCTGGCTTCCCTGCGCCGGTCAGTCTCTGCAGCTGGCCTGGAGCCGTGGGGCAGCGAGCAGGGCACCCTGCCCTGCCCTGTCCTCCGCCCGCGTCCCCAGGTGCAGTGCATGGGGAGAGGAGCAGCACCCAGCCCATCACCCAGGACTGTGAGGGAGAAGGGGAGAGGAGAAGGGGCCACTCTTCCAACCACAGGCCTGGGGACAGCTGAGTAGCCAAACGGGAGTCGAGTTCCTGTCCGCTTTGCACTCAGGAAACCGTGACCCTGCGAAAGGCTGCCTCTCCCTGAAGAAAGAGGCCTCGTTTACCAATTCCCACAATTCCCTTGTGGGGAAGCTGGCACGCACCATTAAAACACACAACTCTCCAGGCGTTCGGTCAGAGAAAGGGGACAGGAGCCGGCATGGGGGAGGGGGATACAACTCTGCCAGTCAGTTGCCCAAGAGTCAACATAAAAAGTGGTACCCTCTCTAGGCAGCCTCCCCCACCACCAGGCCCCAAACTCCACCGGCCCTGCCTCCAGGAGCCTTCACCCTCCTCTGAAACAGTGCATCTTTAACAAGATTTGAAAAGCGGGAAGTAACACATGGGCAGCAGCAAGACCCGTCCTAAATGGAGCCCAGCATGCTCCTCCTCCCTCCCCCCACACACATACACATGCACGCTCACACTCACATGTGCACACATGCTCACAGGTGCACACATACTCACACACACACAGCCAGGACTCCCTTCCTTCTCCCCACCACCAGGAACGAAAGTGGGCTGACTGGAGTTGATCTCTTTCCTTAATTCACTCAGTCCCAGGACCGGGGCTGCTGACGTAGATAACATACCAAGAGGCAGACGACGTGAACAGAAGGAAGGGAAGCACTCGAGTAGCCTGTAAACTGGATGAAGACAGTGTTTACATGGTTTGAAAGTAAGGCAGGATTTTCTCACATGAGGGCAGTTTGCAGAGGCTGTTCCTCTGCGGGAGCAGGAACGTCAGATCAGCTCCCAGGTGGTCCAACCCGCTGAGGTTCCCGGTCGGTGGTGCAGTGGCGTGCACCTCGGTAAAGGAGACTTGCTCAAGAGAATCATTCCAGGAAAAAGCTGGTGCAGAACAGTGTTGAGAGTGCAATGTTCTTTATTATTTCTGGGGAAGGAGATTGCGTAAGGAGGGAGGGAATGCTCACTCTCTGTCTCGTATCTCTCTATAATTCGTTCACATTTTTTGCAAGTGCATTATCACATCAACAATTTTTCAAAATGTGCTATTCATTGGAGGGAAATAAAAGAATCTGGATGGCAAACGCACCAACTGAGGGGCCCCACTGGAAGTGAGGCTACTGCCAAGCGGCCCAGGAAACTGAGGGACATCTGGAGGCCCTACGTCAGCGCAGGTGGCAGTGGCCATAGCTCATGTCATCCTGCTGATTTCTGGAGGGGTAACAAGCACCTTGAGGGTTGAGATAAATGCTCCTTTGCACACTGTCTTCCCCATCCACCTAAACCTTACAAACTCAGGGCCAGGGGTGGAGGCGCCAAGGGGTGCCCTCGTTGCGCACCTCCCATGACATGGCAATTTCCATTAGCTCAGTCCCTCCCCCAGAGTCTTAAGGAGTAGGTGGCCCTTTAGAAGAGGAAACCAGAGCTTAGAGAGGTCCTGTGACCAGCCTCAAACCCCCAGCAGGCCAGGACGAGAGCCAGACACCATTCCAACTTCAAGGGGCAGGGCATTCAGTGGTGACCCACACAGATGCTGGGTCTGCCCTGTGAAGCCTACAGTCCATGGGAAGACAGATAACCAGACGTGTGATTATAGTGAGACAGGCACCATGGGAGAGAAGATCGGGGTTCTATGGGCCTTCGGGGAAGGGGAGAAGAGGAAACCCAGGGCACCAGGGTGAAGGCTGGGGGCTACTGGAAGTGATGTGCCAGCTGAGCCCTGAAGTAAGGGCGGGAACTCACCCTGAAGAGAGGATCCCAGTAGAGGGACCAGCATGACTGTTGTGGAGCTGTAAGAAGCGGGAGAGTGAGGAGTCCAGGAGAGAGCCTGATTACAGTATTAGGAGAGAGCAGTCACTTCGGAGGCCTCTACATAAAGGCTTTGGCACGGGCTCCACCTTCAGAGTGCTTGACGGGGAGGCTGGTCGTATTACTGACCCTTAATGTGATGTCTCCAAGGTCTCACCTCCCTGTCCTGGCCATATTCCTGAAAGAGCTTGGGCTCTGGACTCAGAAAGACCTTGGCCCTGACCTTGAACAAGTCATTTCACCTCTTTGAGCCTCCGTTTCCTCATCTGTAAAGTGGGATTAATAGCAATACTTACCTCTCAGGAGTGTTGTGAGAATGCAATCGTTCCCTCATGCCAATTCCTGATGCATCCTAAGGTCTTAATCAACACAAGCTGTAATTCTGTCTGATTGACCATGATTCGGTCAGTGTCAACGCCGAGTGATAGGCACATGGGCTTACTACCCTCTTCTATTTAGTCTTGAAATTATTACAATAAAATGTATTTATAAAAACCTCTGCTCACACAATTTTCTGCAATTGCTGCTATGATGCACGCTCCTTTGGGGAGTGCTCTCATTCATTAGAATGCAGCAGGAACAGATAGCAGAACATTCCTCCAAAATCCCCCACTTCCACCTGCCCGCTCTATCCTCGCAGCAGTCGGAGGGACCCTGTGCTGCGCCCCAGCCCATCTTGATTCTAGGAGGTGCCAGTGCCAACATCAGAGCCTCAAAATCAGGTGTAAGAAGGAAATACTGAGACTTTCATTTTATTTATTTTTAATCTAAAAAAGAGAGAAAGTCAAGCATCACTAATACTTAAAGTATGGATTGGAACTGTGCAGTCTGAGAGTTAAAGTGCAAAGTCTTGCTGTGACTCATAAAAGAACATATTTTCTTGCCTAAGATTCTGGGAAAATGGCAAGTCGAAGGGAAACACAGGAACGAACCCTTGTTTCTTTTTATTCCCATGAGAGGAGACCCGTCTCCGAACGTGGTCAGCCGGCTGGAATATAGATACGGACTCGAACGTGCAGATCCTCTGATGAATATAAATACAAAAAAGAGAATTTTTTAAGGTATGGATTGACAGGATACATAAATGATTCCTCAGTCGAAGACATATTGGGTGTGAGTGCTGAAAAGTGTTTGCCCAATAGAATCCGTGAACTAGCAACTGGTCTCCACAATACACACTGTGGTCCCTCCATGGTGTCATCAGGCTGAATGCAGAGGGAGGCCTGGGTATTTTGTCTTGGTTGCCCAGCAGAGCCATCTGCTCACCCAGATAAGGGAAAATGTAGCAGAGGCATAACTTCTATCCGACTTTCCAGGGCCAGGTGTATATCTCATGCACTCAGGCGGTCCTGGAAATAACTGGTCACATAGAAGCAGACCGTGGGAATGAAGAAAGAGCCTTTGGCCAATAAGGAGCATCCATGCTCACTTCAGCTAAACCCTCTGCACCTGCAAGACGTCCGTCCCCTCCTCATCCCAAGAGGGCGAAGGCAGAGCTGCTACAGGAGAAGGTGGTCAGTGAGCCTAAGGCAGGGGTCCTCAAACTTTTTAAACAGGGGGCCAGTTCACTGTCCCTCAGACCGTTGGAGGGCCGGACTATAGTTTAAAAAAAAACTATTAACAAATTCCTATGTACACTGCACATATCTTATTTTGAAGTAAAAAAACAAAACGGGAACAAATACAATACTTGTATTTGCATGTGGCCCGCGGGCCGTAGTTTGAGGACCCCTGGCTAAGGAGAAGGGGTTGCCGGTGTAGAAAGACAGGTCCAAATGCTTCCTTTGGAGTTTGTGACCTAAAGGTCCTGCTGGATCATCAACTCTGACCCCAAGGCCAGGATATTCAGCCCAGTTCTTCAGGAGTGAGTGCTCTCTGGGAGCATCCTGGGCCGAAGATCAGGGCTGGTGCTTGTCCTCTGGCCCTGCAGAGCATGCTGAGATCCTCTACGGAGAGGAAGGTGAGAAGTCTATCCCACCCATCTGCTCTCCTCTCAAAGGCTCGGGAATTCTGGGAGGTGGATGTACCTCATCTGTGCAGTCAAGCGTGATCCCGGCCTGGAGGTCTGAGTTCAAGTCCAGGCTCAGTCTCTTATAAGCTTCGTGAACATGGGCCAGTCACTGGACCTCTCTGAGCCCTGATTTCCCCACCTCCCACAGGGCCAGAACAATACCTTTCCTACTTCCCCCGGATGCCAGCATGGTAATCCCAACCCAAGAACACAGTGAGAAAATGGGCCTGAAAGCAATTAGGACATTTAAACAATCCTTTACAAGTAGGATTGATAATAGCTGCTTACTCAACTAGAGGCAAGAATGATAAATGTCTGGGGCAGAGGGTTTCTTGCATTCCTCATGCGCTCTCTAGATATGGTCTAACCGTGCCTGAGGTGTGACGCCTGGTTTGATATCCCTCTTTATAATAATATTTATTTTTCTATTAAAATTATTTGATAAATAAAAATATAAAAAATAAGATTTTTGAACACAGTTGCCTTCTCTCTTTTTTTTTTTTTTTTTTTTTCTTTCTTTTTTTTTTTTTTT
>NW_005872660.1:31202-48084 GCF_000147115.1 Myotis lucifugus | reverse complement strand
TGACCCTGACCCTGACCCTGACCCTGACCCTAACCCTAACCCTATAAACCCTAACCCTAAAACCCTAACCCTAACCCTAACCCTAACCCTAACCCTAACCCTAACCCTAAACCCTAAACCCTAACCCTAACCCTAACCCTAACCCTAACCCTAACCCTAACCCTCCCTTTCTCCCTCCCTCCCTCCACCCCTCCCCCCCTATGCTATGCCTCTGCTGCACTCATCTAACCTGAAAAGGGATATAAAGCGTTATCAGGAAGCAAGCTAAGATGAGGAGCAATACAAAGCAAGCAACATTTCCACGCAGGACCCCTGGTCCTGGATTCAGGAATTGCGGAGAACACAGACAAGGAAAGCAAAGCGTAACAAGGCAACAACAGCATGCACCGTCAATGGGCCCCACCGTGAGCACAGCAACCTGGCAAGGCCTGCCAAGAAAGAAAAGCACACCGCAAATGCAGCAAAGCGCGGGAACAGCACCCCTCCAACAGCAGAAAGGCAATGCACGCAAGGCAATGCAGCAAAGCACAGCAAGCCCTGAAAGGGGTTGAGCGGGAAAACAAGGAAGTGAGGACAGGGCACCCGGAGGAACCTAACAATGCGAAGCAATCATTGGAGACAAGGTGAGCGGCATGAAAGCAGCACCACGAGGGGCAACAGTGGCCCCTGACCAGCAGCACATGCCAGGCACCACACCTCACATCACCACACACACACAGGGTCCCAATGACAATGTTATGGGCTCAATCAGCAACATAGACCATGGAGTCTAAATTTGAATTTTAAGAGCCTTTATTAAGCTGGCCAGCTGACTGTAGCCGCGTCCCTCCCATAGGAGCATCACAGCTTGCAGTGCTGACCGAGAGTACAGCAAAGCCTTTCATCTGCAATACCATGAAGTATTTCAAAATGAAAGGAGAAAACAAAGTGTGCAGCGGCTCAGTAACCGTTTCTGATACTGGGAGGGTAAAAGATCACAGAAAGCTTACAACTACAAATGGGAGGAAAGCAAAGTGACAACTGGCTGGGCTTAATCAAAACACATTGCTTTTCTAGCCAGATAATTAGCAATTTCTCTCCGCCATGGTCCCTGACCCTCAGCACACTCAGTCATTCTTCTCTGCCAGGCCCCTGCCCCTACCACAAGAAGAGCACAAGGCCAGCACAACTCAGCAAGTCTGTGCAGTGGAATCAGATCACATGCAGGCATGCATGCCACGTACCGTCCGCACAACACAGATGCAATCAGACAACCGTCCCCACACACCAAGGACGCTTGCAACGGAAGACAGGACATATGCACCTTTGTGCAGCAAGCTATGACAACACACTCATTGCAAGGAAGTGCAGGGAAAGGCTCCTTTCCAGACAGAAAGTCCCCTCCAAACAAGAAGTGCAGGAATCAGATGTACCCCAGCCAGCTAAGGAAAGATGATGGGGACACCTGCTCCTGGCACACAAGAAATGCCTTTGCGAAACTCCTTGCCCTAGGAAACGGAAATGGCAAAGCCTGCCAGGAGCACCCACGAGAACCAAGCGGTTGCCACAGAAAGCAAAGGCGCAAATAGATCCAAAATGTGACAGCCAAGAAAGCAATGCCAAGCAGAAGGGAGCACCGACTCACACTCTCCCAGTGAGTTGGCACAAGCAGACACCCTTGAATGGTTTCCCTGACAGTCCGAGCACAACAAGCCCTCTGGCTTCACACAGAAAACAAAGCAGAAAATTGAATGCCTGTGTGCAAGACCCAGAGAAAGGGAGCTGGTGGGACAAGAGCAGACACACATGCCACACAAACTTAGGTATCAGCAGCACAACCAAGCAGTCAACAGTGCATGTGCGGGACGTTCCCGATGGGCAGGCAACCGCACACAACCAACAAGGGAAGCAAGCATGATGCGGGGGATGACGTCACGCTGGCACAAAGGCGGAAAGACAGCCGAGCCCATATAGTAAGGCCCTGGAGCTTGGCACAGCAGATACTGTTCAGAAGGAGTCCAGGGAAAGATCACACAGGAAAGGATCACGCATTTCAGCAGCCATCACTACTTGTAGCCATACCTGAACCACAGCGGGCAACCACAGGATCAGCACTCTCCAGCGAAATACACAGTGCCACAGCTCACTGTTGCACAGACAACTGGCACCAACCACATGCTCACTGTCAAGTGCTTCAACAAATTGCAGGCAGATCACAAGAGACTAGACCCAGGGAGTCTCTGACACCGCATAAAGATCTTTGCCTGGAAATTGTAACAGCTCTCTGCAAGCAAGGTCAGTGGCAGCAAACTCTACAATCGAGAGGGGTGGAAGGAATCTTTGGGCGATGCCCATGGAAATGGGAGCCTGACACAGAAAGCACAGAAGCTGAGCGGAACGCTGTGGCACAGCTCAGGTGCTGCCATGGGCTGTGCATGGCAGCCTGCAGGACTTCCATTGGCGGGCAAAGAACCCATATTGCAGGCACCAGCACCTCAACACATCAGTCACAATCCACATCCAACCAAGCACACATGAGAAGAAGAAGAGCACTGCAGAAGGCTCCGCAGTGAAGAGTGGCAAAGTGAGCTTGGGCTTTGCTCAAGCACAAATGGAGCATGAGCAGCAGAACTCATTTTCTCACTGTGAGAAAGCAATCGCACCGCCACAGGGAAACAACACAGACCACCAGGAATGCTGACTCCGGACCCACCCTGCAGCCTACAGGCCATGGTGCATTGCCATGGCAAGGGCACCGTACGGCATGGCTCAGCACACACAGGGCAGGAAAGGAGAGGAGCCAGCACGGGAACAAGCACAGGGGGAACAACCCCTGAGCCAGCACAGGAGCCAAGCCATTGCCACACATTAGTGACGCGCATCATCACCAAACATGGCCAAGCACAGGGAGAACAGAGGCTCACCCAAAATCTCTGACACACAAGAGACAGCAGCAACCCATTGGAGCTGAAAGAGAGACACCTCCCATGACATGCCATCAATCAGGATATCACTGCCTGCCCTAGAAAAGGCACACCTGACACAGCCCACAAGGGCATACGTGAATCTGCCGGGCAATGCGACACACCACACCCAGCAATTCCCCTGGAAACCCTGGGGACCGCGTGACCCACGTACCTGGAAGCACCCGATGGAAGGCAGCCCTGCAGAGGCAGATCTGGGAACGGCTGCGCCGCAACCAGCTGTGTTCGGAGGGCGAGATTCAAGCAGCAACCTGCCCTTGCGACGCAGAAATACTGAGTGACAAGCCCAAATGCCAAGGGATCCACCCTTGCTGCAGTCCTTCTTTCCCCCACGGCATGAGGGAAGAACCCACCCCCAGAGCAGCGGAACCACCCACCCCAAAATAGTCACTTCAGGGATGCTGAGACTGACAGAACTGCTTCTTGGAAATCTGGGCCATGAGCAAGGGGGGAGGGGTGCATGGCCGGCCTTCCAAGCACAGACTCACAGGAGGGAGTAGGCAGGCCCATCCCTCACAGAATGCACAGATGGCCAGCTTGCTGTCAAGGGCTTGCCAACTGTGATTTCTATTGGGCCTCATGTTTGTGAACACCTGGAGCACAGAATGGTAGAGGTGGGGCATGCTTGTGGGCATGAACACATCTCCGCCCCAACAGAAACTGCCAATGTCATTTTGGGAACCCCCAGTCGGCGGACTCCCCAGGAACTGGGACGTTGGTGGAAGCATTGGAAAGGACAAACCGCTCAGCGCACAGGAACACACCATGGCATGTAGCCATGCCATGAACGCCACGCATACCTTGCTGAGAGAAATGATGGCATTGAATGCTGGACCCGGTGGGACAGTGCTTGCTCTTGGAGGGGATCGTAGGCAATGCTTCAGCATTGCACCGCATGGTAAGAGAACAAGCATGGCACCGATAAGCTGAAGGCACTGCAATGTTTGGGGACATACATGCAAGTTGCATCTGGCAGCCAATTTGGGGTGAACGAATTCTGCTGGCATTGGATGGCTGCTAAGAGTGGGAGATGGCATAGCTGATGACAGCTCTCATCTGGGAATGGATGCCATGACTACACCCTGCGAAAAGCGTTGTAATGGACCTGTCAGCTACGCTGCCTTTGGAAGCACTGCTGTCACAGGCAGCACCGCAAATGCAATCATAAGCCCAAATATCCTGTGCAAAGACTGAGCACAACCGAGGAATAAATTAGCAATCCTTAAACATACTCCATGGAGACTCTCACAAGTACTTGAATGATGGCATGCATATGGTGAAGCCCAACTCTTTGCCCATCCTGGTCAGCACACTCAATAAGTAAGTTAGAAGTTTCTTGATGTACCCAGTCATGAAGATCACGTTGTTTCAGCAGACAGTGCCAGAAAGGGTAAATTTCCCATGGAATGGATCCACTGTGCTACTCCCTCAGGAATGGCACGCCGTGAAATAAATTGCACAGTATGCGCGGTCATCATGCCCTTGGGAATTGTCAATGGCACATGGGTTCTCTTTGATAGCATGGGATTACCTTTCAATGGATTAGGAGGCACCGCCACCAAACTGGAGGCATGCACAGTGCCTGAAGAAGTGAAGGCTACAATGATTCCAAGACATAGCTTGCCCCCATGCAACACTAGCCTCCCATTCAATTGGGTGCAGGTACAGTCTGCGGCAACACCATGATTTGTGAGGACCATGAAGGAATCACCAGGACCAAACTCTACAAGAGCATGGATCTTGCTAACGGAACCCACTTCACTTGCACACAGGGTGAGCTGCGAGCTTGCTCATCTCGAGCCTCAACAGCATGTGACATCAAACTCTGAAGTATAAGTACTGCATCGCAAGGGAAATGAAGCAAGCACTCTGAAAGCGCTGTCACTGCTCCTATGAAATGGAGAGAGACAGCATCATCAGGGCAAGCACTGTACCAACCATGGACAGCAGCACTGCTGTGTAGACTCAGCACTCCCTTTGCAGGGCTTCTGTCATGTTTCCAGTGCTGTAATGCCATGCTTCTTGTCTTGCGGCATTCTTTTGCTACTGTGTGTATTTTGAGCAGGCTGACATGTTCCTTTCATGCACATGGAAGCAATCACATTGCATCCGCCATGCTGCTGCCATGGAAAGGGCAAGCAGTGGCACGCACACATCTCAAGTAAGGAATTGTATCTTAATGCTCACCAATGTCACGCACAGGGCCAGCAATCGAGCGGACAGGACAGCTGAGCACAGCGGAAACAGGGGGGAAACCCCCGCAGGGGAAACCTAAGGGGAAATTGTCAGCTGAAGCTGCAACACACACAGGCAACAGGACATGTCATTGAACAGAAGGGAACTTCATGACACAGGAAACACACACCTATCCAAGAGCATGAATAGGCATGTGGCAACAACCCGTTTTCTCTTCTGCTGCACAAGCTGATGGCAACATCACCAGAATGGTGACTGGCATTCTAGGAGCACAGGGCAGGGAACATGCACACACTGTCCTCCTAAGCACTGCAATAGCCTGAGAAGAACTTCGCCATAAGTGCTGTCCTTGTCACCACTGTCATGGGCCCTGCCGCATCATCAGTGTGGCTGGACTCATCATACTGGGAACATGATGGCATGACACACACAGGATCATGGCAGACGGACACCCAACAGCCAGCAGACACTCGCAGCCATAACACACGCACAGCACAATGCTGCCAGTGCTGGAAAGCACACAACATGCTTCGAGTGGCAGGAGCATGTAGCTGGACAAGTGGAATGAAAAGTTAACTAGAAGAGGACATTCTGCCAGGAAAAGGTGGGAGCCTGCAAGCAGGCCACGTCAAAACAAAGTCTTGCAAGCAAGAGTTATTGTTCAGAGGCATAACTGTCTTTGACGTGATAAATAGTCCATGAGGTGGAAAGGGTCTTTGTATAACAGGAAATTAATAGTGTAATGTGTAACTTAGCTTTGATGATCTCATAAGCATGCCTGTTAATCATTGCCACTTGCTGTACTCCATTGTTATTTGCTATACTCCCCAAACAAAAGCCATGAGAGCTTTTAGGAGCATTGCAACTAGCCTGAGCGAGCGGTAGCCCTCTGCTTCTCCGCATCCTGTCATCAGACTCATCTCTGCATCTCCGTTCAGACAGAACATCAATAGGAACACATGCAAGGGCCAGCACCAAACCAACCAGCAAACAGCTCCTACCACAACAGCACACACAACAAGCAGCAAGGCAGCAGGCCAACCTGAAAATGCCACAGCGCACTGCACAGCACAGCGCAGGACAGAGCACAAAGACTGAACGGCAGGGACAGCACTTACCTTTCCTGGCAGGCACCCAGAACTCATTCGCTGCAGTGGATGACAGACGTCATCGTTTCCAGGGAGCCATGCCACAGAGCTGCCGTCACACATCCCTGCGGAGAATTGGAAAGTCAGTGAGTGATGGAACTGTGTCATGAAGGGATTCCCCGCAACACATCTCACAGCCACCATGGAGGGAAGCAACAAACTGCGTGGAACTTCATAGCAGCCCAAGGCAACAACACACAGGCAGGAAATGAATGATGGGACTTCCACAACAGGGAAGACAGCGAAAGGAAGGGGCACAACATCAGGCCACAGCCAAGCAGCACAAACACACAAACAGCAATCCCCACACACGGGCAGCACAGCAGCTACAGCGTGCTGACAGAGGACCCATACTCCAAAATCAAACTGCAGTCGGCCAGAAGAACAGAGAGAAGACAGGCAAGGTCTGCAGGCAGCCTCAGCCAGGCTCCAGAGAAGCAGCAGCCTCAACAGCACATCCCAGTAACTGAGACGGAAACTGAGAGGCAGACTCACAGTGAGGGGGCACGCTTCCATGGGTACTTGGCACACGGCGGATGAGACTGAAAGGAGGATAACTCACAAACACAAATTCTGCACCTGAGCCGATCTCCATGTCTCCCTGTGTCTCCTGCTTCTCTTTCTGCCTCTCTGCCTCTCTCTGTCTCTCTCTCTCTCTCTCTCTCTCTCCACCCTTCCCTCCCTCCCTCCCTCCCCCAAAACCTCCAAACCTCCAAACCTCCAAACCTCCATTCCCCCCCAACCCACCCTCTCTCACACAGCAAGCACCATAAGGACACTTGAAAAGTGAGCACAGAAGACACGGGAAAGGACAGACAGCAACCGTGCTGAAGCGCCATGACAATACATGTCTCAGATGTGGGCATCCAAGCACAGAAGCGCCATGAGGGAACAACTGCCAACAGTGCCGGATCCAGCAACAGACAGCGAACAGTTGCCTGAAGACATGGCCAGGAACAAAGCAGTGAACAGGAAGCGATCTTTGGCAGCAGCAGGCAGCACGGAAGCACAAGTGCACCTCAAGGAACACAGTGAAAGTAACAGCTGCAAGGAAGGCTCCACCGCGTACACAGTCATTCTGCCAGCACACTGTGAGGCCAGCTGCGCCCAGCCAGCCAAACTAGGAGGCAATAAACGGAAGCTCAAACCTCAGGGAAGCACACATAGTCAAATAAGAGCGAGCTCTCCACGGTAGCTGCCCACACGTTGAAAGGTGCCCGCAGAGAAAATACAAGGTAGGACGTGACCGCAGGAAAAGCAGAAGCTCACGGCAGGAAAAGAAGGCAGAAGACATGTCAGGAAATGCCTGCAATGAAGCAAGAAACAGCACTCTCAGAGGCCTTTCCTGAAATGCGCTGCTGTTCCGAAAATAGCCACAAGACGGCAGCAAAGGATCACAAATGAAGTGGCGCGCACTTCACAGCGCACAGAGAAGGGTTGACCGATCGATCCTCAGGGTGGGCACAGCAGACACTGACAATCGGAAGCCGCCAGCATGGAAAGCAGGCTGACTGGAAACCGCTGGCATAACCGGGCGGGGAAGCACCATGGAAAGCTGCAGGGGAAATCAAGAAGGAGGAAACCAACCTGACACGGGAAGGATTTCCTAGCACAGCACGATGCAATGCAGCAAAACATGCAAAGCAGTGTCCCAGCAAGCCAGGGCTGACAAGACTTCATTGCCCAGACAAGTAACCAATAAGGAGACCACAAAGCAGACAACCAAACAAAGCAGACAGTGGGAAACGGCTGCACACGCAGAAATGGCAGAACAGACTCAACGCAACAGGACTGGCACTGACTGATGATGCAGAACAACACCCAGGCGGCACCATGCACACACACATGTGGCGAAAACTGTGCAAAGAGAGGCAATGGCACCCTTGACTGGGGAAACGACCTTTCTGAAAACACCGAGACAGGGAGATTCTCCCTGCAGCCTGCATAAAGCAGCAATGCAGCAGGCAATGTCAACGGCACAGATGCCCAGCACTCATTGGCCTCTTTTCATGGAGAGTCAGGGCCAGGGATGAGGCTGGACGAAAGCAGACACAGGAGGCAGGGCAAGAATCTGGCAAAGCAAGTGGGAAAAACAAAAGGAAAACCAGCCAGGGGCAGCACTGAAAGCAGCGTTCCTTTGCCGTGGCACGGAAATCCGTCACCTCCTACACAGATGACAGGAAACCTGCAGCAGTTTCATGAGCACAGGTGGCCCGTGACATCACAGCACACAGCTGCTGCAAGCACAATCCCCGAAAGGCTGTCATGGGGCATCTCAGAACACATGCACCCTAGACTGCATGCGAGGCATTGTAGGTCCCAGAAGAGAAAAACACAGTTGTGAGGTCAAGGGGAAACTACAAAAGGAAGAAGTACTGGCTATGGAGAAGAACACGAGTCAGAGAAGGACTCCCCATGCTCAGTTAGCAGTCATCCTAAACACAGCAAAACTCCGACATCCAAAACTCACCTGGCATAGCAAGAATCAATGACGGGCCGGACGCTCACATCAGCTGAGCTACTTGCAGGCAGGCAGGCAGACAAACAAACAGAAAGAAATGATGAAAGGAAGGAAGGAAGGACAAAAGGACGGAAGGAAGGAAGGAAGGAAGGAAGGAAGGAAGGAAGGAAGGAAGGAAGGAAGGAAGGAAGGAAGGAAAGAAGGGAGGGAGGGAGGGAGGGAGGGAGGGAGGGAGGGAGGAAGGAAGGAAGGAAGGAAGGAAGGAAGGAAGAAAGAAAGGAAAAACGGAAGAATAACAACCAATCTCTCCCGGAGCTTTTCGCTGACACCTTCCTGGGGCTCCACCCACCTGCCCCCAGGCATCGGCAACATCACAGCTACCATACTTGACATACTCATGTCATAGGTTCATGGCAGGACCCACTGTGGCCCTCTCAGAAAACTAATGCCGAAACATAGCAGCGCAGAAACCGCACACATGCACTGGGCGGGGGAACTTCCGTAAAGAGACTCCATGAGAAAAACTGCAAGGCAGACAAAGGGAAAGTAATGGTGGCGGAGGAAACATCCACGCGACAACAAACACACATGGAATGATGGCCTCCTGTGATCGAGGAAGAATAAGCCTGTAACCAAGACACATGGCAGTACATGCAGCAGGAAGCAAGAACACATGACAGCAGACACACAACCCTCACCAAAAATATGGCCTGTCTGGTTCCTGTGACCCAGAAAACGTGCTGCAACATAACATGATGAGAAGCCACAAGGAAATGCACATGCAAAGCAACACAGAAAACTCTGCAGCATGACAGCACCCCGAAATTCTGGAGAGCGGCTGACCTACACGATAACAGCAGCAGGATGCCACATGCAGCAAACACTGCGGTTCCAGGCGCAGGCCACATCCCCAGGAAAAATGGGGCAGAAGTGGATGTCGCGCACCGGCATGGGTCACGGTGAGAGCCATAGGACCTGAGGCCAGAGCAAACCAGCTAATGCTCCCTCTGCAAAACCAGGCCCCTGCATGGAAATCTATTGGGAAGCAGACTGGAGGAACCACAGGCCCTTCATAAAGGCCAGCAACACCTTAAAGCATGCAACCAAACAGCAAGAGGGAGCCACCCTGCACAGAAGCAATGCAATGATGTGCACCAGTGGGAAAACAGGGAAACTGATAATTATGACTGCAAAGAAAAGGAGGACGGAAGGAAGGAAGGAAGGAAGGGAGGGAGGGAGGGAGGGAGGGAGGGAGGGAGGGAGGGAGGGAGGAAGGGAGGGAGGACAGCATGTCATAGGCAGCCTTCAAAATGTTCTGGACATATCAACGCACTACGAAAGAGAAATGTAACAACACCAGCTCCCCACCGCTGCCGAAACACTGCGCCATCCCGCTGGCAGCCACCAGACGGCAGCAGAGGAAGAGAAGCAGCACTCAGAAACGTGGAGGCGCAGCAGTGCGGAGACATTCAGAACAACACTCAGCGCACAGCAGACGCTGTGAGTTTCAAGCCGGAAGCACACACTGGTGTCTCATTGGAGAAGAGTCACAGTCCAACGTAGCCAAGCAGCATGGAAACATACAGAGCTAATCATAAACCAGCAATAACATCAATACTCGTCAGAAAGAAATGCCTAAACAGGGAAACATGCAGAGCACTTTTCAGAAGCATGACATCAACCGAAAAGCACATGCGCGCAAAGCCGATGAGGAGACCGCACAAGCAGCAACCACATGCAGGCGAAGACTAAAACAAATGAACAGCAGGAAATGGCCAAAGAGGACCACACAGCAACGGCATGGGCTGCCCTTGCTGGGAGGACACGTGCATGTCACCACGGACAAAGGGCGGAAAATGTGGAAACAGGCAGCGGCATCCCGAATTCTGGAAACCACCTCTGTGAGACTTGCAATGCAGGGACAGTTCCCCACGACTCCTGAAGACCAGGAGCCAAACAAGGAACGTCAATGTGACAGGTGCCCAGGACTTCTGTGCCCCCTTCACACCAGAAACTGGATCAATGGGATCAAGGAGGAGCATGCAAACAGGGCATGTGGCCAGAAAGGAAATGTAACCATGGAAACATCATAACACAACTGGAAATGAACAGGGAAACAGAAAAGTGGGACAAGGTGGAGCACAGCACAGAGAACACTGCATGGCCCCTAATGGGAGCCTGAGAATGTGAAGCCAGAGCAATGCAACGAAAGCCCCCCATGAAAAACCAGGCCTCCCTCTCCATGGAAACCTGTTAGGAAGAAAGGGCAAGGGGAGGTGGGGGAGAACTGCAGGTCCTCACAGGAGACAATCAGTGAGTGGAAATTGGCAGTAAAGTAGCAGCACCGAGCCACCCTTCATAACTCCCTGTGCAATAGCACATGGAAGCTATGCACCTGCAAGCCAGGTGACTATGGCTGGCAAACAACAAGGAAGAACGAAGCCAACACACTCTTCTCCGCCTTCAATCTTCCATGCGGTCAAGGAAAACAGGGAGCACGCAGGCAAACCTAAATTCCCCACAAAGAGGAGCAAGGCAGAGAGATTGCTGTCCTCATAGCGCACAGTCAGGCACACGCATGCAGCGTAACCAATGGAATTCATGAGCACATGCCAGGAAAGGGAACTGACTGACAGGCCAAGAGGACCCGACACGGGAGGGAGCAAAGCGCTCCTGAAAGTCTCTTCTCTTGGGGCGGGAGGACTGGGAATGCCGGGCAATGAGCTGTGGAAACGCTGCACACCCAGTGGCAAGAAACTCACACCGGAATGGGAAGCAGACCCACACCTGCCCGAACTGTGACCGAACCACGGGGCAACGGGTCTACCCACCACCTCAGCGCACGCACTCCCCGCTCCTCCTCCCTCCCGCGCTCTGCACCGCTCACCTGCAGCCTCACTTCCGCAGCCGCTCCAGGGAGGCCTGCCGTGCTCGCCTCAGCCTCCAACAAACGCCCGGGGCCCTTTCTCTGAGCGGCTGAAGCCAAAAGCAAAGAAGGCGCCAAGCGGCTGACAGGACAACAGTCGAACCTGCCCCTGAAGCAAGCCATTGCGCACTGCAGCGGGAACAGCTCCCTCTCCTCAAGGCGCAGACTGAATCCCCCGCCTCAGACACCACCCTCATCCCTGACGGGACCCACAGTCTCTGGCCGGCAAGCAGAGACGGCAGAGCCGTAAAGTGTGGGTCGGGGCTTCCCTGCTTCCGGTGCCCTGAGAGCCAGGAAAAGGCGCGCTGAGGCGGTCGGTCTTTATCATTGAGATGAGCCTCACCTGCATGCCCGAACTGTGGCCGAACCCACGGTACCCACCACCTCAGCGCACGCACTCCCCGCTCCTCCTCCCTCCCGAGCTCTGCCCCCGCTCACCTGCAGCCGCTCCAGGGAGGCCCTCCACGCGCTAGCCTCAGCCTCCAACACAGGCCCGAGGGCCCTTTCTCTGAGAGGCTGAAGCCAAAAGGAAAGGAGGCGCCAAGCAGCTGACAGGGCAATGCTCGCACTGGGCCCTGAAGCAAGCCATTGTGGGCTGCAGTGGGAACAGCTCCCTCTCCTCAGGGCGGGGACCGAATCCCCAGCCTCAGACACCAACCTTGTCCCTGACGGAGCCCACTGTCTTTGGGCAGCAGAGACGGCAGGGCCGTAAACTGTTGGGCTAAACTGTCGGGCGGTCGGGGCTTCCCTACTTCCGGTGCCTCGAGATCCAGAAAAGGCTCGCTGAGGTGCTTGGTCTTTGTCATTGAGATGAAGCTCACCTGCAGGCAAGACCTCGCACAAGCAGGCAGCCCCCCCATCCTGGCGGGAAAACCTGAGTTCTGGCCCACGCCCCTAAACTAACGCCCAATAAGTCACAATGAGAACCACTGACGCAGCTTCCTTCTGAGGGCACCTGATAAAAGCAAGGTGCGGCCTCCTCATCCCCTCTCCACACCATGGCTGCATTGCTCTCCGAGCATCGCCCGCTCAGCCGCCCAAAGAGCCGACAACACAAAGTCACAGCACAGGCGACTGCAATCATCTTAAGCACACAGGACTTGGCGTGGTCACGGGAAAATTCCAAGGAAGGTCAAGGAAGCACCGCAGGCACTGTCAAGCGATCCTGGGATGCACCAAGGGGCCCCGTGAGCCCCGCTGACTACCCACCGCATTCAGCAAACCCTGGGTAAGTTTTTCCTTGCATTGCAGGGGGGGGGGGGGCGGGGGGACAGGACGGGGGGACGGGGGACGGGACACTCCCTTGCCTTTACAGAGAATCTGACTAAACTCGAACTGCACGGGGGGGCCTCCAGTAACATCAGGGAATCACAGCAGGAAGAGCCATGGAGAAGTGGAGGGGAAGGACGGACGGCTACAGCTCACTGGGGAAACCAGTGCGTGAGAATCTGAGCAGAGACCCTGGACCACACAAATGAGAGCTGGAGGACGTGGTCCAGGCAGACAAATGGCCCCATCCTCCCAGCTGCAGAGCTCCGTAGTGTCCCTAGGGGCCCAAGAACCTGCTTTAGGGATGTTGGAGGGCATAACGGATACATGAAGAGAGCAGCTCATGGGGAAACGCCACACACAGTGCATGTCAGGGACTGGAACCCCACAAAGAAGGCATCAAACAGCAACACCAGATGCACTTTCCAAAATGGCACCCATAAGGCTGCTGGAGACAAAAACTCCCAGCGCTGAGAACTTGCTGAGGACAACGGCTGAATGGAACAGCATCTCAGCCTGCGCCAAGCAATGCGGGGATGCTGTGAAATGCACATGAGCACTGCCTGTGCACGGCAAAACAAAGTGCAGCAACGGCACATCCACCCGGTAACTGTACAGCCCGTGTGGATTGGGACTTCAAAGATCCCTGTGGGGGACCAGAGGAACCTGAGGCAGCGCTGCGAGCAGAGGAGAAGGTCAGCCTGAGAAACAAGTAAGTAAGAATCCCCAAATGCTCCCCACACGCTCCACAACTGTTCCCTGTGTTTGCTGCCTGAGATGCCTGCTGCTGAATTCCGCTGTACCCACCCCTTTCCGTGCAGGCTCTGCACCTGCTCCCCTAGCACTCCCGGGTGATGCCAGGGGAAACAGGGCTAACAGTCCTGACACATGTTCCTCCGGAATCCCAGCAGCTCCATTGGGGATATAGCCACTGTGAGGCCGAGGGAACCAGCAGCAGCAGACAGAGATCCGCAACGCAAGTACACACCTACCTGACTTCCTGCTGAAAGCTGTTGGGCTCACAGAAATCTGCAGACACAACAGGCAGAAACCCTGCTTGCTACATTGGAGACCTATGAGAATGCAGACAGCAGATGGCTGATAAGACAAGCAAATGTGCTGCTGCACCCACCACGAACTATGCCATGATCCAGGATCACCTTGATGGCAACAAAAACTGTGGACAGGCAATCTGCAGGGTGGACAATGCTGACTCACTTTCACAGCTGAGCCAGCTCCTGGGGATCAAAGCAGACCGGGCTGAGGGGGACAATGCAATGGCTTCCTTGGAAATGCAATCTGACGGAGGGGATTGAGTCCAATTGCCGATTTCATGCGCTGCTGAGCAAGGAGGTGAGTGTGCATGAACACAGAGGGAGCAATTGCGCACCCATCGCAGCTGAGTGCGTGACAGCGGCACTGCAGCGAGAGAGCACGAGCCACCATTGAGAGCAGGAGGCAGATGAACAGGTTGTGGGATTGGGGGGAGGTAGGAGGGTGCAACTTTCCGTGGCGGGATGGGGGAGAAGACACAGGAAGGGGGCAGGCAGAATAGGCTGTGTTCCAGAGGAGGAGCAACCAGCATCCCTGGGGCCACAGCACAGGAAGGAATGCTCCCCCAAAAAGTCCATGGGATTGACGGGAGATGACACGGAACCTGAGAGGCGTTGGTGGAGCCTCACACTTGCAATGGTCACTCCAACAGGATTCTGGAAGATGGAGAAAAAGGGAAAGCGGTTCCTGGGAAGAGAAGCAGAGCTGGAAAGAGGACAGACGAAGAGGTGAGTGGTGGGAGTTGGCTCCAAAGAGGTGGAAGGCTGAGCTGCAAGGCACCAGGGAGACGGGAAGGCTGATAGACAGCTTGTGGGCAGACACTAGCTGAGGTTGGAAAAGGGGTCCTGGAGAGCCTTGTTGGTGACTGCTGTGGGGAGAACAGGAGTGGCTGTGTGGGGGACAGGTGCAGGACATAATGGTTGCCCTGACACTGCCAGGGCATGGATATTCACAGGGCAAAACTAGTGACCGAGTCCCGTCCCTTTCCAGCACACGGGGAAAAGGTTCCAGGAAGCGTGATGATGCTGCTGGAGCCCAATGCCTGGAGAACGTGCCACAGAGAGGCGACTTCCACAGCTAGGACACCCTCAGGCAGAACTGCCCACCAACACCCACAGCCATGGACATGGAAGGGGACTGGGACACATCAACCTGAAAGAGCAAAGCCAGGAAGGAATGAGTTCAGCTGCAGCCTCCATCCCGAGAAGCTGCAATAGCCACCCTGGACTCCAAACACCCTGAGACTGTGCCCTGCCACTCACAGCCTGGCCCCACACCAATCCCTTGTGCTCCATGTACCTCCCATGAACCCCTTCCCCCAGCTTATATCACGCTCACTTGCTTGCAAGTCCCTGTCCTTGTCCCTATGCCCACAACCCTGTTGACTGTGGCTCAGTGACTCCATTGAACGTTGGAGACAAGATGCTGTGTGAGGGTGGGCCCTGGGAAAAAGGTACAATGGCAGCACACACAACATGCCAGAAGACACAGTAGATGTGGATGAAGTACAGGCAGGGTGATGGGGAGAGACCTCCAAGGGACATAAGCCCAGGCTCTGGGGTGAGGCATACACCGGGACATTCCTCCCTCAAAAACCACTGGGAATGTGGCAGTGGTGGAGGTGGAGATGACAGGGCAGCACTGGGCTGAGGGAACACAATCAGGAAGCACCCATGGGGGAGAGGGACACCAGCACAGCACTCCTGTCATTGAGCACAGCACACTGCAGTGGCAAAATGGACCAAGCCAGGGAGAGGGGGATGATTGTCCACACACAGGGGGACAAGACAAGATCCACCAACATACAAGCACTAATGGAACACGCACAAGAGGGGGGGGGCAGTAAGAAACGAGAGACACTCGTGCATAGGGCTCACGAATCCATGGTCTTCATCATGCTTTTCACAGAGGCTGATCTACCACATGGGCCATACTCACTCTGCATTCCCTGGAAGTTGGCCTCAACTTCACCCGGTTGAGGGCACATGATGACGGAAAATGGGTGAGGGCACAAAGAACTAGACTCGGTCGGCTTCAAAACACTGACTTCATTTAGTTCAGAAGTGTGCAGGCTCAAAGCAAACCTGGAAAGGTACACAGGGGAAACTGGCATCTGTCAGAGGGGGGCACTACATCAGGAGGGGGCACTCAGTGGGCACAGGCGCATTTTCAGGAAAGGAGGAGGGGGGGCGGGTGGTGAAGAGAACCAGGATCATTTGCGGGGGTGGGGGGCTTGAAGACAAACAGCTAGTCCCCGTGCTGGCCAACAGCAGAATGGAATCGCGATCTCACTGGAGCGCAGACGAATCAGGAGGCATTCAACCGCATACATCGAACCCGCGGGGGAGGGTGGGGTGCCCGGTGGTGTGGAGAATAGACAACACGGGGACATCATGCTTGCCCATCCGTAAGCAGACACAGAAGGACCCTCCAACCCACAGGAACGAATCCGGGCACGCAGACAGGTGATGGGATGGGCGAGAACTGGCATAGTTTCCTTTTCCTCACAGTGGGGGCTCCACCACATAATCCGTGCGGACTCTGCAGTGCCTAGAAAGGGGTCCTCTCAACTTCCCAGGCAAAGGCCACATCCGAGGAAGAACTGGCCTCAGTCAAATTCGGAAAGTTGGCTCCATTTATTTCAGCCCAAAGGAAATCCTCAAAGGCCCAGGGTCAGACCAGCACCTCAGAATGCACAGGGGCGGTCACAAGTAGCATGGGGGGCATGAGGCTGCATTGGGTGGGAACCAGCGGCGCTAATTGGAGGGATGACGGGCATGAGTCCCAGCAATAGCACTCGGCTGGCCATAACCATAAAAGCCTGCAACTGTGCACTTTTCATTGCTTTTTTTTTTTGGGGGGGGGG
>NW_005872660.1:0-30691 GCF_000147115.1 Myotis lucifugus | reverse complement strand
GGGGCGGCGGGGGGAGGTTAGAGGTCTTTTAACTGTGTCGGGAAGGAGCCAGCGTGATGCGTTGTGCGCGACAGCTTCCAGGTGAGGGGGGGCGTGGGGCTGGCCGGGTACTCCAGGGTGTATGGCCTACGCGCCGGGTTCGCTACAGAGAAAAACAAATAGGATTTTAAACCCCTTTGTGGGGGGGGGGGGGGGGGCTGCGCTGGGACACCCGGCTACAAATTGCCTCCCGCACAAACTCTGCAGCATACGCTACCACAGTCAGTGGGGCCAGGGCGGTGAGGGGAGGGGACTGTTGGACAGGTTGCAGAAGAACAGTGATGAATCAACTGGAAACCAGCCATGACAAACTGGACCTTGGGTTACAGTGGGTCAAGACAAATTGGGTCCTGGGGAACATGTGTTGCCAGCTATTCAAAGGCTCTCTCTCACATACATGAAAGCTACATGTTTTAAAATTGAGCCCTAGCAAGCATGACTATACAATGGCCTCATTCAGTAACAATAAAAAGCAGGATACCATAGAGCATCCTCCACTATGTTTGCTTGGATTACAGTTGGGTTAACAAGGGTTTGCGGAACCTGACAGGGAATTCTCAGAGGTATTCATGCAACTGCTGACCACGGGTGGAAATCCTGCTACCCCTGTGCCAGCCCACCCTTGAAACAAAAAGGGGTGCAGGAATGGCTACTTCCTGCTTTTAGGGAAATAGGGACAAAGAAGGGGAGACCAAACTGGGCAGGACGGGAGGGGGGGCAGCTGGTGGAACACTAAAAACACAACTGCATTGGGGGCTTCCATGGGTTTGGTGGAATTCAAATAAACGTTAGGCGAGGGAGGGGGTGGCAACACAACAGAGCAACATTTGGAGGGATATTGCCCACCTTGACACAGTGTTCACTCGTGTATGCTTCACAAATCAAACACACAATTAACTTAATGCCACTGAGGCACAGATAAAATGAGGTGCATAGAGTATAACTGCTAAAATGCTCATGAGGGAGAGTATGACTGCTAAAATGCTCATGGGGGAGAGGAGATGCAGGTCAAGGGACATTGGGTATAGGGGAAAGTGTGCTGCTTACGAACAAACACAAAATAAGAACCAACCCCTACATTTAGAATCAAGACCCACACTTACCACTCAGTATAAATCAGATGTCTCCAATGTCCTCCACCCACTCATACCAATTATCAGTGTTCCATGGATTCATGAACACATGACAATAGCCCCATAGCAACATAGCTGCTCCCATACATACCCAACTAAAGGTTGGCTTTCAGCCAGGCAAGGGAAATATAGCGTAGACAACCACAGCTAATACATAGAAAGGAACTTGACAGTGAGCACATATGTGATGGAAGGTGAGGTGAACAATAACCCTGCCCAGGTCAGGGGCTATTGAAAATCAAACCAAGTGTCCTATGAGCAACCAAGAAGACAAAAACACCCCAAATAAATCCATGTACATAAAAACCACACCCAACAGGACCCTGCAGCCATTCCAGCGCCCTAAGTGTCAGCTCACTCTCTGTAAACCATGACTGGGAATGGACAGGTAAGGGACTCACTGTGATCTTTGCTAAAAATTGCTCAGGATCATGCAAGATTTCAAGACAGCATGGTAAATCAAAACATAAAAGTGTCCACAGGACAGGTAACTACAGTGGGGAGTACATAGGATAACAACCACATAGTCTGTGACCTGTGATGACACAGAAGCCTGTCTTATAAAGGGAGACCACACAAGACATGCTGTAAGCAGACGACTCCATGGATGGATCCCAGACATCACTCTCCAGGTATCTGTCTTCTGCATCTCTGTCTTCTATCCTTCAAAGAATGTAGCCATCCTGTGGAGGGCCCACCCCAACCCATACAGTGACTGTGAGGTCATAGGAACATGAATGACTCAGCAAAGGACACTATTCACTCGCAAACAAGGCTGTGCTCACAGTTCCTCAGGGAGACATGTCAGCTCCCCACAGACACAAGGGGTACTGGTTCATGACGCTTGGCACAGAGTCACTACTTCCCTTCTCAAGGAAGCCACACCATGAGGGGCCCCTGGGGAATTCACAAGCACAAATTTCAGTCCATGCTGACAAGATGAGTGCATGGGAAAACAAGGCACAGATCCATCCCTCCATGCAAACAGCAACCTCAATGGGGAGGACATGGCCACAGAAAGGGCACACAGACCTAGACAAGAGGAATTTCTGTTAGCAGGATCCATAAACAGCAGGTTAACGGGACTAGGACCACAGGAAACCCATTAATAAACCCAAAACAAGCAATTCACCCACCCACCCACACATATCATGGAGTCCAGGACACTCAAAAGAAAAAGAGACCTCAGGGATGCCCCAAACTCTCTAGCCTAATCTAGAACCCTATTAAGTTCTCAGAAAACAACACAATTTCCTTAAAAACAGACAAACACTTCCAATGACTTTGGGCTCGTTGGTGCTGGGATAAGCTCCTAAACAATAGGGTGATCCCTTTCAAACTGCCTTCAAACACTAGGATAACGTGGCACACTTCAGTACTACCTAGTCTGGCTCCTTGCAATGACAGTGGCTTTAGAGGGCTACACAAGGGTATTTGGGGATACACTCAGCTAGGGACACAAATATCAGTCTCTGCAACATTCCCATGAACATGGCACCGGCCACCCTCCACACTATCCATCTGAAACTGATGGATTCAGTCTACGGTGCTATCTCCTTGAGACTCCAGCAGGTCCCTTCTTAGTGACTTCTCTTACTTCATAGATTCTCTGTGACAGGCTGTGCCCAACCAGGACATCTCCTTCTCAACTCACAAAGGTAACAAAAACACTATATCACCACTCCATTACATATCCAACAATTCACATACTACTAAACCTTCATACTGTACATACCTCCTGTTCCTGAACCTCTCACTGTGGTTATACATCCAAAACCTTCAAGCCACAGCAGTGGGCAATGACGGACATGGACATGTCTTACACATGCATTCTTTCTGCAAAATCACACAGCACACCACTACACTATGGCCTTACCTCACAATCCTGTGAGAACAAGCACCAGCCCTACCAGGAAATGGCTGTGACCACATACAAGTGCTCTGACGGACCCTATGTGCAGTGCAAACAGTGGCTAAGACAACACCCTTTCCACCGGTGACATTCGGACCCAACAACAGCACCAAGAAACAACTCTATGGTTCAGGTGACGTACAATCAACAGATACTGTGGCACAAAAAGGAAAAAAATTCCCTTGGCTGGCCCTGAAGCTCCTTGAGATATTGGGGGACAGACATGGGAACAGGAGGCAGTGCAGAAAAAAAGGGATCCAAGACGCTACAAATGACAGTGAACTCACAAACAAAACTGATAGATGGCAAACAATGCTTCAATGAGTCCCTAGACAAGGACCTCCTAAAACTCCACAACCACAGATGTGGGGGGACTCACCTGCTTCATACTCCTCTCCTCCTCCTCGAATACAATCTGTGCCTCTGGGCCACATCTCAGAGCACCAGAAGACTTCCAACAAGACTCTTTCAATCACCAATATATCCTTTAAAAAATATTTTTCTCAGTTAAAAACAAAAGAATTTATGAGAAAATGCAAACATGCACATGTCATACATAAAACTATTGCTGTTCTTTGTGAACGGTGACGCTGAGATGAGCTTGGCGTGCAGGATTAAGTTTATAGAAGCAGAGGGCTACCGCTCGCTCAGGCGAATAGCAAAGGCCCCCAAAGCTCTCATGGCTTTTATTCAGTGAGTACAGCAAATAACAATGGAGTACAGCAAGTGACAATGATGAACAGGCATGCATGCTTATGAGATCATCAAAGCTAAGTTATACATTACACTATTAATTTCCTATGTTATACAAAGACCCTTTCCACCTGCAGCAGTGTACCCTCCCTTGAACTTTCCATGCCCTCATGGACTATTTATCAACTCAAGGAAAGGTCTGCCTCTAAACAATAAGTCTTGCTCGCAAGACTTTGTTCTGACGTGGCCTGCTTGCAGGCTCCCGCCTTTTCCTGGCAGAACGTCCTCTTCTAGTTAACTTTTCATTCCACTTGTCCAGCTACACATGCACATGTCATACATAAAACTGTTCTTTAAAACAAATCAACATTTCTTCCCACGGACCTAGACATAGAGTAACACAGAACAAGGGAAAAAGAAACAAAAAACATGCATGCAAGGAAGCCACAAAAAACATATTGTCTTGCCTCATCTCATACAGGTGACAGAAACTAGAACTCATATCAAACCTACACCGTGGAGACATACAATACACCACATTTCAGCAAAAGACACTTCACTGCACGGGCCAACATGGTGAACAGTGAGGAAAACTGGGCAAGGAAATACATCTTTAGGATAGAAACCACTTCAGAGTCACTTACCAAGCTCTGGTCACATCCCTCATTCCTCTATTCATTGCCTGACATTCTCTTCATTTGCCGACTTCATCCGACATTCATCAAATATGAAAAGCAACCCCATCTTCATGATGAACCAGCTAAACAAACACAAACATAAAGGATCCAAGGATAACATTCCATTCTTCTTTCAAAATAAAAAATGGCTTGACCTTTTCACACAACATGAGTGGCAACAGATGAAACATTACACACACACAGGAATCCTTATCTCTCCCAATTCAAGAAACACAAAAGCTACTTTCAGCATCCCTGACTTTCACCGCAGATGGCAAAACTTGGGCAACTACACTGTCATCCATGCCCAAGCCTCTCTATCACCAACAGTCCAGACACAGGATCCGATTCAGTACAACACAGAGGGGCAACAAGCTCCACACACTCTCCACAAACCACTAGCTAAACCTCCTGCTCTGGGGCATCCAACAGGGACACTTACCTTCTTCCTTTTCACCTAGGAAAGCAAGGGCCATGCTTCAGCGGGTCCACAGTGGACACATGAAAATCAATAAACACATACTCGGTATTGGACTCACTCAACAACAACACTAGATACCACAGCCTTTCTCAGAAAAACACAAAACACATCCTCATGGGCTCAGCTTTCACACTTTCTGGTCCTCATTCTGAAAAATCCTGGCAGGCTTATCCTCACACTCAACTCTCCCACAACAGTACACTGCCATCTAAGCAAACACTCCAGCTCTCTGCACCTGATACACTTGAACAAACTCTCATCGTTCAAAACCATGCCACCCTCTTACCTGCTGACTGCATAAACACAGCCACCCAAGGACGTTCTGGGTCACCGCACAGGGGAGCTCCAAGGAACAGCGACCTCCCATGGATGGCCAAACAGGGACTTCCACATTCCATAAATGACTTCGCCTGAAAAAAAGAAGCAACAAACATTTGCAAGGCAGGATTCACCACAAACGGTGAGAAGGAACCCAAAGCACACAATACACAGTGTTCAGGGGAGGGCGGGGGGCCCTCACATGCCTGCACAACACCCACCACGGGGCTGTCATACTCACAAGCACCTCCACGAGTCCACGACGGATCACTCAAACAGCTGGCCACAGGAGTCCTGTGCAAAGAGTGGGACCAGGGGGACGACCCTGAAAATTGCACGTTACCAATCATCACACGAGCCACTTAGCAACACATCCCCTCCACAGCTGCTCATCTTCACCACACCCACCATGTCAGGAGGACCCCAGATAGACTCACACAAACACACAGGACCTGCATCGCACTTAGGGCTCCCACCTACAACCATTAAAAACACAGATACAAGACTCAGAACAACTCTAGGCAATTAGCAATGCCAATCCAAGTACCTCTCACATCCATCTTTCTTTCTCTGCTCCCCTCCCTCCCTCCCTCCCTCCCTCCCTCCCTCCCCACCCCCTCCCCACCCCACCGCCACCTCCCTCCTACCATCTCTACAAATCACTGGGAAAAATGTCCTCATTGCTTCCATGGCCATTCAAAACAAATTAATTGTGAGGGAGGACAATACATGGAGTTCTGGGACAGACACAAGGACACTCCAACCCTCAAAAACAGGGGGGAAATACCTCCCTCAGGGGACCTCCAAGTGCTCAAAACCTAATGCCCACATACTAAGGATGGACACACATTCACCATCCATCCATCCATCCATCCATCCTCATCAACACGAAAACATGATGGGACTAGTTCCCTCCCTACTTCAAAGAAAACAAACATCAACTCAAAACAACTATAGGGATGCCCAACCTCTCATAGCACATCCAAAAACACCTCAAAACTAAAAACCGTGCCAATCACAAAACCCATCACCTCACCAACTCTACTCCACAGGGGACCTTCCCTTCTCTCACATGCTCTCCCTCACTTCACTGCCACGGAAGCACTCACAGACCTTTCAAGCAATCATGTCCAACTTCCAAAACACATGCAAACACTGCTTGGTCTTCTCCATCAACACAGACAACCTTCTGCCAAGTACTACACAAACAAAACACAAACAGCTTCGTGCCCATCACCTTACCACATCCATGGCCTCTTGCTTCCTTTTCTTTGCCTGGGATGACAAAAATACACACAAAGACAAACTCCACCAAACCTGAAACCACACCTACACTCCCAGCTCCGCTCCCCAACCCCATGACCTAGGAATCACTCACCTGCACGCTCCTTTTCGGGGATGACCATTAGCCTTCCACGTGCCAGGACACGGATCCATGCACAGCCTGGGGGACGCTCCAACCCATCCCACCGACCTTCCTCCCGCATCAAAACCTATTGCACCAAGGACACTGCAACAACTGCACCCACCTGGCCTCTTCCATCAAAGACAACAGCCAGCAGGGCCATTGGCCTTCCCTCAACCATCTAACACTAAGGATGTTGGAAGCGGAGGGAGGGAGGGAGGGAGAGAGGGAGGGAGGGAGGGAAAAACAGAAAAAAAAAAAAGAAAACCTAAGGCTGATAGACCTTTTAGAACATGATCATCACACTCTTACAATTCTACTGCATTAAGGGCACTTGGACACGCACAAGGGAAGACGAATGGGAACACTCTCACCTACCACACAATATCGTGTGGGGCTCAGGAACACCATTGCACAAGAACACTCCACCAACTGATGACCTACATGCTCCAAAACACACAAACAACATACACACGTCAAAAAACACCTCTCCCTCAGGAGACAATAACACGACACTCCAAAAACACCACCACGTGCACAAGGAAACACCCAAAAGGAATACATGCACCCACTCCCACAGCAAGGGGACAACAAAATCACAACACAACTCAACAACTTACCTCTGTGAACAACTGCTAGGTAGGTGGCCCAGGAAGGAACGCACGAGGACAGAGTGCTGAGGGATAACAAATGGTTTCAATCAGCCGCACACCAGGTGGCTCAGCCTCAATGGCTACAAGAAACAGTGAGGGAAGTCGGCTGCTTTTAAAGGACTTTGGGTGAGATTTGCAAGAGGCGGGAATTTTTAGGGGCGGAGATTTCTCCAGACATGCCCAGAGGGGAAACAATCTACAGTGCTCACCGAAACTCAACACTGGGCTTCAGCAAATGCAATGTCCACAGTACAGGTCACTGTTGGTGGAAGCCCTTTGAAAATTGTAAGGTGATATTATTGTTAGGTTAGGTGGCTCAGGAGGTGGCGCAAGAAATAGAGAGTCCAGTGAATCAGAAAAGAAAGGAAAGGAAAAGGTTTATTCTGCGTCCCCGGGAGACCCACGTACCCCCAAAGACAGGGCACGTGGATTCACGCCAACATGGAGGGGGGCGCTTTTTTCATACTGCGCTTTTTTTATACTGCTGTTGGGTGAGGGGCGGGGACATGAGCTGAGGTATTCAGTTGAGGAGGCTTCAGCTGCAGAGGGGTCAGTAAGGTATTCAGGAATGAGTCAGTATCTGTGTGGGGGTATGTGGATTCAGGGAGAAGAAGCCGGTATCTGTGTCTGGCACGTTGATCTGTGAGAAATTCCAGGGGGAGTCCATTGTCTCATCACATGTCTGCATGTATCCGATCCTGGGCTCTCTCCGACCTAACATTCCGGCCTTTTGGTGATAAGGGACGGCGACTCTTTCTGACTGCTTCCAGCTGAATATGGACGACGAGGGGGGCTGGTGGTTAAAGGCCAGGGTCAGGCAGAGGCAGGTCGGAGGGGAGCCGAGTGTGGGGATGGAGCAGGAGCTGATTCACAGTCACCCGTGACATCTCTGCGATCCGGGAGCAGATGAACTTGAGGAGGCAGGGGGCTAGGAGAAAAAAGACACAGATGAGAATCAGGGGCCCTATCATGGATAGGGCCCAGGTAGCTAAGGGGCTTTGGAACCAGCCGGAAGGAGAGTTGTCCTGGAAGTGTCGTGCATGTAGTTCTTCATTCTGCTTAGTCAGGGTCTGTACGTTTTGCTCCACTACTCCGGACTCGATGTAGTTAACAGCATTTTTCCTGAAGGAATATGCAGGTTCCTCCTCTTTTTGCAGTCAGAAGGTCTAAGGCGCGCCGGTTCTGTAGGGCTACTTGGGCTACTGATGTCACTTGCTGCTGTAGGGAGGCTAAAAGAGACAGTAGTAGACTCCAGGGCTAACTGGAGCTTGTCATTAAAGTACTGAGCAGTGACCAGACTGTTCCCGAGGGCCCCCCCCGTGAGGCCTACTGAGGCAGTGATACTCACCCCTAACATGACACGGAGGAAGACAGCCGGCAGGTCCGGGGGTGGGATGGAGGGAGCAGCCAGGCGAGCTCCGACTCTCCATACAAGGTTAGTTCAGAACTACTGTGACCACGAAGCAAGGCCCGGGGTCAGAGGAGTTCATGCAGTTGCTTAAGGTGCCGTTGCACCAAAAGAAGGTACCTGGTCTGGCCTTGGTGAGACTGAATGCGGTGTGGCTTCAGGTACAGTTCTAAATGACTTGTCCCCCAGTTACCAGATTACTAGTCTGGTAGCATATCCATGGGGGCAGGGTGGGCTCTGGAGTTTTGGGTTCCCAAAGGGGAATGCCAGCCACGGGGGGCTGACATTCACCTCTCCCTTGGGTTCTTGGAGAAGTCGTGAGTGCGACGGCAGCCAGCAAAGACCTGTCTGGGTTTCGCTGCCGGTGACTTGTTTGCCATTCTGGTAGTAGGTTTCACGGACCTTGAACCTCCACACAAGAGGGTGGGGGTGTGTGTAGGTTGCTCAGGGCCTGGAGGAGAAGGAGGAGGGGAGGGCGGTTAAGGCAGACGTTAGTGGGGCCCAATACATCACATTTATAGAAGTCATGCTGCTCCGGGGTCCTCTTGAGTCTGGAGAGGTGGTGCCACGACAGGTCTCTGGAGAGGCGGTGCCAGGACAGGTCTCTGGAGAGGCGGTGCCAGGACAGTTCTCTGGAGTGGCGGTGCCAGGACAGGTCTCTGGAGAGGCGGTGCCAGGACAGTTCTCTGGAGAGGCGGTGCCAGGACAGGTTGTCAAGCTGGGGTCGCCAAGCAGCTTGGCCACAGTGGGGGCTGTGAGGATTACAGTGTGAAGTCCCGTCCACCTAGGCTCCAAGGCTTGTGGATATAGGTTCTTAAGGAGGACTGAGTCACCAGGGTGAAGGGCTGGTCCTTGGGAGTCCTGGTCGGTCGGCTGTGGCTTGGGCAGAAACCTGTTCTCGTGTTCTCGGAGCAATTGCCTGGGTAAAGACAGATATGGGAAATACGTACCCAGGGGAGGGGGATCAGTAAGGAGACGGTGGTTGAGCAAGAAGGGTCAAAAGGGCTCAAGAAAGTGGGGCTCCTTGGTGTAGCCTGGACTTCTGGTCAAGGCCATGGGCAGGAGGTCCGGTCCAGGAGCTGCGAATTTCTAGAGAGAGTTTAGTTAGATGGTCCAATAAGTTGGAATTGAGTGGCTATGATGAGGGTTCGAGCCAGTGACAGACGAATCCAGCAGGATATAGAGGAGGAGGGATTGATGTTCGAGAGTAGATGGAAAGTTGTGTTGATGAGTGTGGGCATAGGAGTAGGTCCAGGGTTCATAAATAGAGAGTGACACTAGAGGATTTCCCATCCCAGACAGTAGAATTGATGACTCCCTCTTCATTCCATGTCCGTTTCACATGAAAATATGAAAAACCTGAGCAAAATTGGAGGATTGCTTGCCAGGTAAGAGCCTGTGAGGAATGATGGGTCATCCGGTCCTAGATGATGTCGCCGAATCTTCTTCGGGGATGGTGGGAGGCACTCGGTGAGCCTGAGAGAGGTAGG
This sequence comes from Myotis lucifugus, assembly GCF_000147115.1. Taxonomy (NCBI): domain Eukaryota; kingdom Metazoa; phylum Chordata; class Mammalia; order Chiroptera; family Vespertilionidae; genus Myotis; species Myotis lucifugus. The sequence goes on along the minus strand of NW_005872660.1, from coordinate 20,482 downwards.
TGTTGCAGTGAAAGTGGGAGGAAATGTTAGAATGCGCTGTTATCCAAGGGAAAATGGAAGGAGCAGTGGAAGCCAGGGACGTGGAGGCTGGAGAAAAGGCGGGGAGGGGGAGGGAGCAGGTCGTGCAGCCTGTTCCCAGGCCTCTATCCGCTTGGATTTTAAAACTGCTGCATTTTTTCCTTTGGGAAGGGTGGAGGGGGATGGGTCGAGATCAGAGCAGTTTTCAGTTCAGAGAAGGGGACAGTCGTGGAGGAGATAAGGAAATAAGGTGTTCACAGTGAAGACTGAGCTAGGTGAGGACTGAGCTAGGCGACTGTGGTCTGGGACAACAGGGCCCCATAACAGGATGCATGGCAGTGGGGAATCGGTGTCCCTGTAAAGGGAGGGGGCCAGGAGTGGAAGGAGCAGGGAGGCTGAAGGGCAGAGTGGCCGCTAGGATGGTGAGGATGTCTCGTCCTAACAGGGGCACGGGGCATGAAGGCATGACTAAGAGTGAGTGGGTTATAGGGCTTTGATGAAGGAGGCAAGGAAGGGGTCCGTTGGCCAGAGGGCAAGTGGATTTGCCGTCAATACCCATGTCCGAGATCTTGGAAGGATAAAGGGGCCCTAAAAGGAGGGCAGGACAGAGAAGGCAGCCCCCGTGTCAACAGGGAAGGTGACCTACTACCTTCATTGTGACCCGAGGCTCGGCGAGGATGATTGGAGTCATCGAGGCTGGGCTTCTTCAGTCTTCAGCCAGTTCCAACATGGCCAGTGGCGGGTCATGACCTGGAAGGGCTGCCCTCCTACGCTGAGGCGCAGAAGGCCCGCCACTTTTCCAGGGCAGTCACTCTTCCAGTGACCTTTTTGACCGCACGCCGGGCAGGGCTTGGTCGGAGCTCGGGGCCAGGGGCACTGCATTGCCCAGTGGCCTTCATTTCCGCATTTGAAGCATTCTCCGGTGGCGGCTTTCCTTTCGCTGCACCCCCACTGCTCACAGCCCCCTTGGGGCCATGGCGGCTGCCATCGGTCTCAGGGTCACAACGAGGGCGTGCCTGCAGGTCCACCTTCTGTCTAAGGCGGGCTTCCTGTTCAGATTCTGCCTGCTCCTCATGGGCATTAAGAACCTTCAAGGCCATTTTTCACTTGATCTCGGACCTGGGTTTGAGGACTAATAAAGACCTTAAAGGTCGGGTTTAGAGAGTGGGGGCAGACTATGCCCTCAATCCCCGCTGCTTCCCTCAGGGGTAGAATGGGCGCAGAAATGGAAGAGGCTGTTCTGGAGCTAACGTTCTCAGGATTTGGGCTCTAGGGGAGAAGAAAGCTGCTTGTTAAAAGGGTCTGAAGAGAGCCCAGCTGCAACCTCTTGCAAAGGGAACTGGCCGGCCACCTGTGAATTTAAAGTGCTGGCAGTCATGGGGGCAGAGATTCAGCGGATCGCACAGAGGAAGGCGGGCGATTAGAACTTGCAGAGGGTACTGCATGGGGTACAGGTTACTAAGGCAGGCCTGGAAGGGGAGGGGAGACAGCAGGAGAGGTGGCCTGGGTGGGCATGGGAGAGGCACTGGAAATTCTTTGATGCACGCAGTGCGGTAGTCGAGGACACCAGCTGCTTCTCAATCGCGGTTAAAAGTCACAACCTCCCAGGGGCGGGGCAGAACGAAGGAGGGACAGAAGGAAGGTTGAGCCTAAGGTCGGATGCGTGTGTGCCTACTGGGGAAGCAGGCAGGGTCGGTGCGGAGTTTCCAGCTCCCGCAGCGGCTACGGCTTAGCAGCGGTGGTGGGGGCAGAGCTCAGGAGGCAGTGGAGAAGGCGTGGCTGGAGGAGAGTCCAGCAGGGAGGGAGGAGGGGACAGAGGCACGAGGCCTGCGGAAGAGCGGCGCCTTTCGCGGGGGAATTTGCGGTGGTCTCTGGTGAAGGGGAATGGGAGAACACGGAGACAACGATGATGATGGTGACGGCGCCGGCGCCACCACCCACACACAGCACATGAACCCACCCCCACACGCACCGCACACACCGCGGGCTCGGTGGTGCACAGCGGGGGAAGCGCAGGGCTGTGCAGGGACAGCCCGGAGGGAGGAGGAAGGACGAGCAAGAAGAGATGGCAGAAGGAACTTTGGGGGAGTGACGGGGAACGCAGAGAGATGGAGAGAGGCTGAGAGAGAGAGAGACTGAGAGAGAGAGACTTGGACACATTTCCCAGTTTGCTGGCAGAAATTACTGAGATCGGTGCAACGGTAAAGTCAGGGTCCCGTTTTCAGACTGAGGCCATGCTACGTTACAGAAAAAGGATGCAGGTCCGGGGCAGGCCCCGTGTTTAGCCAGATCGGTGAGCCGTGTTTAGCCAGATCGGCGAGCCGGCACCCTAGAGGTGTGCTCAGGTCAGGTTTGGAATTTGGATTCCCCGTTCTCGATACCCGTGGCCTGTAGCGGGGCTAAAGGCTGGCGTCCCAGCAGTTTAACCCATGCTACGGACGGACGGATGGACCGTGGGTGGGGCAGAGGCGTCTCCCTGCCTTCCCAGGTCTGAAGGAGCCTTCCTGGAAGGGTCCGGAAAAGGCAATCCCTGACTCGGCTGCGTTTTAGGGACAGAGATGCTGGCGGGCGGACGGCCACCCGGGACTGGCACGGGGGCGGGGCGGGACTCACTGCTGATGCTGCCAAACTGGGAAAAGTTGCTGAGCTGAAGAGATGAGGTCCTGATGGGTCCAGAGCCATGAGGAGGGAGAGGCGGGCACCCCGAGCCGCGGAGGGACGGCCAAATGGAGTGCTCGCACCACCCGGGTTTCAAGGCACCAAATGTTAGGTTAGGTGGCTCAGGAGGCGGCGCAAGAAATAGAGAGTCCAGTGAATCAGAAAAGAAAGGAAAGGAAAAGGTTTATTTCTGCGTCCCCAGGAGACCCACGTACCCCCAAAGACAGGGCACGTGGATTCACGCCAACATGGAGGGGGGCGCTTTTTTTATACTGCGGTTGGGTGAGGGGCGGGGACATGAGCTGAGGTATTCAGTTGAGGAAACTTCAGCTGCAGGGGGGTCAGCAAGGTATTCAGGAATGAGTCAGCATCTGTGTGGGGGTATGTGGATTCAGGGAGAAGAAGCCGGTATCTGTGTCTGGCACGTTGATCTGTGAGAAATTCCAGGGGGAGTCCATTGTCTCATCACATGTCTGCATGTATCCGATCCTGGGCTCTCTCCGACCTAACACCATCAAACCTAACACAAACTATCCATGAACCTTTGGGACAATCTGGGCCTCTCAGGGCCTCCCTTTCCTCAGCTAAAGAATTACCCACTGGGATCCCTACACCCAACCTGGACTCTCAGCGGACACGGCCTCTCAACCTCACGAGGAACACAACACCTGCAGCTGCCACCCAGGTTCAGCAGGTAAGACACATGCCTCCTCACTTCTAACCAAGTCTCATCCGCAGAAACAGCCGCATCTCAGCTGTCCCACGACACTTGCCCTTCTCCATCTGTGCTCCCACAGGAGTGGGAGCTGCTGAGGTCACCCCATCCCCGCGTGGACAGGAGGCTGCCCTTCACAGGCCCTGGGACACACAAACCAACTGTCCTTGCAGCACACAAAACAACCTTTGCCTTCCTGACAAAAATCAACACCCAAGTCTTACCTGGCTTTTCTCCTCCTACAGGTCCCTGCAATCATGGATCACAGGCACCCACCACACTCACCCAGATCTCCTAAGCCCGCACACACTGTAACGCCCAGGACGCAAGCCGTCCAAAACAACAACAGAGGCAAGGGCTGCATACTCTGCACACACACCTCCAGGAAAACAAGGGCAGAGAGGACACCAGGCTCCCAGTGAATGCAGCAGAGCAGCGGCTGTCAGCCCCGACTAAGAGTTTAAGCACAGGTTATATACTCCTCTAGCAAACGGGGGGAGCAAACGGGGGAAGCAAACGGGGTCATTCTTCTGGGGATCTGGCGTCGTGTCAACATACCTATCTGCTTTCGGCGGGGAGGGAATGTAGTTTGGAATTTTTCACTAATGATCTGGCTTTCTAAGTGAGTTAATGCCTGTTTGGTTTTTTTTTTTATCAGGCGTTTGTCCTTCAGTTCCCTCCCGGGCTGCAGCCATCTCCCGTAACCTCCCTGGCTGCAGCTGTCTCCCATAAAAGTTGTTTGTTCTGTCTGCCCCTTCTGACCTTTCCTAATTACCCTGGTGCCGTTTGTTCCATCTGCCTTTTCTGACCCTCCTGACCTGATTATATTGGCGCCTCTCAACACCTTGGGGCAGCGGACGGGCTCCGTCCAAAACAACAACAGAGGCGAGGGCTGCATACTCCGCACACACACCTCCAGGAAAACAAGGGCCGAGAGGACACCAGGCTCCCAGAGCAAACACAAACCCTCGCCCTGCCTCCCTATTTCAATCTGCCTATTAGCATGCAAACATCAGCACCTTCCAAGCACAAAGCACAATGGCCTGCCCTTTCAACATCCCCAAATTTCCATACCTGCAGGCCTTGAAAATCCTTCACCCTGAAGACCTCAACAATGGCTCATCGACCCGTCCCTGGTGCTATTTCCCTAGGGAACCCCAGCGCTTGCATAGGAAGAAGAAAGACCTCGCACACACACTTCTTTGCCAAATCTCTACACGACCCTCTTCCTGAATTTCCCCTTTCGGTTTTGCCCCTGGAAACCACTGCCTTATGCTGAAATGGAGACTGCAGTGGCTGCACAACAAAGCCACAGGCGACACATGTACGGGACTCATTTCCTTCCCCCAGAATAGGAAACACCATAGAAAGTGCAGTCAAAAAACTGACATCTTCACACACCAGCTGTCTGTCTCCCTTACATCATCATCAAACATGCACAAACTTGCCACTGCCTGCCATAGGGCTGCTTGCCTTACGTGTGCACTGACGACTTCGAGAACCTTCTCAGCTCAGGAACTACCTCCACTTGGCCTCAGGAAGACAATGGCCAACTCCTTCGGGACAGCCCCGCCTCTCACCTCCACCGCCACATCGCCTCTGCCCTCCCTCACAACAAAAACAAACACCTCTCGGACATTGCTTTAGGGTTCAGGGATGCATGACAATGAAAGCTTCATCAACCAACAAACACAAACCACACACTCTAACAAACAATCTTACCACAAAACCTATCTCATACGACAATTGTGCTAGGAATGCATACAACGAATAAGGAAAACGCACAACCACAACAAAACCAGGAAACTATCTCAAGCACATGCACAAGGAACAGTGAGGGAACACGGGGTTCTAGGCAAACTGACTGAGAGTCGCGGCGCAGGAACCTGAGCCAAAGAGTCGGCAGATGGAAGGAGGAGAATGGATTCTGCGCTCCCCAGCAAGGTCCACAGATCCTGGGGTTGGGCCAATGCAGTCACGCTGACAGGGAGTAGGGGCATTTTTTTAGGCAGCTGCTCAGGGAAGGCGGGGGAGCATGAGCTGGGGGAGTTCCCGCCGCGGGGGTCGTCACCGTTTCCAGGAAGGAGTCTACGTCGCCATCTGTCTGGTAGCTGACCGCTTAGGAATTCCAGGAAGGGCCCAGTCTCTGCCTCACCATCTGCCTTGCGGAGGCATGCATCAGCTCCTGGACCCCCTTACGACCCAACACTGACCTCTTGCGGATCTCAACAACAGCAATGAGCCTCCAAGAGCACAGTCATGCCCCAAACATAAACCTTCTGCACCACAAAGCTTAGCTTTGTCCTAACAAACCTACTACGCCCCTTCCTTCCTTCCCAGGACGACCATGAACATCCCTTTCAAATACCCACAGGCACTGCCTCCTTCCAAATCCTGACAACTAGTCTCACTGAATTTAGAGCCCAATGCTGGCCTTGCTCTCTCCAAACAAAGCAAGAACTTCTCTGGAGGCAATACCCAGAACACACATTGACATGCAATCCACGTTCCCCACGACATAGGACTCAGGAGGGACTGTGACTTAGAGACCCACCACAAAAGCCTGCAAGTTAGCAGACAGACAGAAAACAGACCAACCTAGGAATATAGACATGGGGCAATCTCATGGCATCGTGTCTTCAAGATTTCGATTGGGGAATCCCCTGATCCAGCAGCGCTGCTCCTTCAATAAATGTCTCTCCTGAAACCTCTAGGGATAACATTTAGCTTTGCCGCCAGGATGACACAACAAAAATACTGGGAAGCACAATATCAGGGGAGGAGGGGGGAGGAGGGGAAGGGGGAGGGGGGAGAGAGAGAGAGAGAGCGCGAGCTCCAAAATAGTGGTTTCCAAAGTTGTTTTATGCACTGAAAATAACAGGAGGAGAGGTCAATGGATGGCTTGAAATCCATGGCTGATAGATGGGGGAGTAGGGACAAACCAACGCAGACGAAACCTCTGGGGTTGGACAAAAAAGAAAAACTATTGAGCTGAGTGCAGGAACACTTCATAGTCAACCATTCACACAACCACAGGAGCACAGGCACTTCCGCTCCGAGCCAGGGTGACGGGGCTGCACCCTGAGGGGAACGGAGAAACAGAACTTCAAAGGGACAAGGACATTTCACAACTACCTCATCTCATACACAAAAGAACAGAAGCCTGCATCTGCATGCAAATGAATCTTTGTCAGGGAAGAGATTGCCCGAGGACACGACCAACCACTACAAACTCCTTTCCAATTCAAGGGTTGGCTTTTCAGGCCATCCAGACCAGGGACTTCTGCTCTCTTCCCTTGCTGAGGCCGCAGCGCAGCACTTCCCTGAGTGACTCATGCAAACCTGGAAACAGGACATTTAACACATCCAGGAATCAACAGACCACAAGCATCCCATCTGCTTTCTCCTACTACAAACTCTTCAACACACTTCCATGGCATCACGGACTCCAGCTCAACACTCAATCCTGGGATTTGTTAACGTAAAAAAACCATTGAAACCTGTCAAGAATTTTTGTGAGTTTATTTGAGCCAAACTGTCGACATATGCCGGGAAGCAGAACCTCAATGAATTGAGATAATGCTCCGGAGAATGGCGTGGTTACATTTGTATTTATACATTTGCAATCAAAGGAGGGACATAGGTGGGTTACATGAAATTCATTGGTGATAGTTTAAGGAGGAGGGATAAGCAAAGCAGGGAAACCCCTGGGATTGGATAAAAAGTAAAATGATGGACACACACTTAGGTGGGTGCAGGAACAATTAACATGATAATAATGAAGGAATTTGTGGTATCTGTCCTGGGGCCCAGCACATTTCATTGTGCCCCAGGGGCTCCAGATACAGGGAAATCACAAGTTACCCCGACATTTCAAGGGTATGTTATCATAGATGCAAAAAGACAGATAGGCTCAGTGAAGGTAAAGGTTGACCTTGTCAGTGAAGATACTGGCCTAGGACATAACTGCCCACCATAACCGCTTTTAATTAAAGTTTAATTTCAGACCATCCTTTGTGGTGACTTTAGGTCTCTGAGTTTGCAAGACTGCCATGCAGGCCTCCCCTGAGCTTGTCAGGTCAGCATGTAACCCCTTTCGTCCACAGATTCAAACCACATCCAGGGGGGGAGGGGGATTGGCCGTGGGGGATGCCAGCTTTTCCGATGGCAGTGACCAATTCATTGCACAAAGCTTACATCCACCACCCTCCCCATCAGAGGAACTCACCCAAGATGCTCAAACACCTGGGCAGGCGTGGGCTCACAAAGTCAAGCCTGCACGGACACAGGGGCACAGCTGGGGGGGGGGGGGGGGCCACCAACCCTCCCTCCTCACATGGCCGAGGGACCTCACCCCCCAACGCCATCCATCCTCCCAGGAAAACACCTTCACATGCTTCACATAGAAAATCCCATCATCTTCTCCATCACTCACACACCAAGCCTCTGCCACCTCACACATCACACAATTGCATGGCCCAGCTACAAACGAAACCTCCACAAAAGGGGCTCCTCACAACACTGGGGACTGCTGGCCTCGCTTCCAACACACTTGCCTGGGGGGAGCAAAAACACACACAGCACAATGGACAGGGGGACCGCGGGCCTCAGGGCACATGACAAATAGGAAGACACCTTTTCCCTTAGCACCAGCGAGGCTGGGACGCGGTCACAGTCAAGCAGCAATTTCAGGCGCGGGATAGAGCCAGTCTTAGGCATTTGGGACAATTGGGGTACAAGGAAAAAAGACAGGGACACACACTGGGAGAAGGGACATTGCCACAACACAAGCAAGCCAGGGGCACTCACGTCTCCAGAACACAAGGGAGCACCAACACTCGCATTTGCATAACACAAACGAAATGCAAATGGCCCACAAAGGTCAATATTTACAAAATAAAAACAAAGAAGCCCTGCTTTCAGGTGCAAAAGAAGAAAGCCCACAGGGAACGAGGGGGGACAACCTCACGAGACCCATGGGAGGGTCAACCTTGGAGCCCAGGACTTACTAGGGGAACCAACTCCAAGGGGAATATGGACCCAGCAGAGGGAATAGCAGGCACCACCATCTGCACCCTTGACAGGACATACGGACAGGAACCCAGTGGGACCCTTTTCACCCTCCCTACGTGGCAGTCTGGACTTGATCTTCAAGACATCTCCACACTTACTACAACACTTTCTGTCCGGGAATTCATTCTGCAATTCCGGCGGAAAAAAAATACGGGTTCCAGTACAAAAAGGACGGAGCCACGGGATCCCCCTCCCCCGCCTTATAACACCCGCTACCGAGGGGCACCTCTGCCCTCAGAGCCCACTCAGGAGCCTCACATCCTGCAGGGAGGACAAGCCAATCTCTCCATCACACACACACACACACATTCCTCCTCAGCTGGGTCTTGGCTCCACCTGCTGGACAAGCAGGGACAGGCCTTTCCAAATGCAATCCTCTCACCAACACGGGCAGACACACATGGGTTCCCACCTTCCTGGGAGGAAGTTTACAAGACTAGGATGCTCTCCTCCCTCCACACTTCCATTCCAAGGAACATCTTTTCATTCGGAATGCCTGTGTTTTTTTTAAAATCTTATTTCTGTAGCGTCATATTCGCACAAGGAGTGAGTGGAAGAAAAAACAACAGTACAAACCTTTCACTTTCAACAAAGATTGCTTCTCTTTCCTCAGCAGATTTCAAACACAGTGAACTTGGCATGACAACTTCAAAGGATTCACATTCTGAAACGAGGACGCACTGCTTGATGCTGACACATTCACATTTACAATACGGCAAATAACACCACAATCCTACTTTATCGCATGGCCACTCCAACAGGAGGAATGCCTATAAATGCCACGTGCTCAAAACAGCCCCAGGAAGGCATCTTTATTTCCGCTTACGGTGCCTGGGAATGGTTGCAAATTGACATCTTTCACAGGGAAGATGAGCACTAGCCCATGCTGCATCAGCTTCACAGATACACCTGATACAACCAACACTCTCTGCTTTCTTTCAAAAGGCCACAAAATCAGCAGCTTCGACACGGTCAGAAAGTCGCCTCACAGGGAACCTCAGGGCACCCGTCTCCAGGACGGCCCTTCAAAGGGCTGCAGGGGGTGCACAGCCCACAGCCAGAACAGTGACTTCAGGGAATTCTCTAGCATCAGTGATTCTCTCTCAGCATGGATATTTCTCTCTCCTCACCTCCCTCCCTCCCTCCCACCCTCTCTCTCACTTCCTTTCTAAAATAATACAAATAACTTCCTACCTAAATAAAAACATTGTTTCTGTAACAAGCCATTCAGCACAATCTTTTTCTCCTGCTACTAACACGTTCCCATTACAAAAAATGGCTCCCCCGCGCTCAGGCCATGCTCCCCGGGCTGGGCCCAGGGATGAAGCTGGCAGCCACATAATTCAAGAGTAACTCACCTTTTTTCCTTAAATATGTATTTTCATATTTTCTTAATCCTCACCAGGAGTGAGAATATTTTTCCAATTGATATTTAGAGAGTGGAAGGGAGGAGTGAGGAAGGGGAGAAGAGAGAGACGTGACAGAGACACATCTACTGGTTGCCTCCCACACGTGCCCTCACTGGGGATGGGATCAGACCTGCAGCCCAGGTAAGTACCCTTGACTGTGAGTCAAACCTGCAAGCCTCTGGTGCATAGGACGATGCTCTAACCACTGACCAATGCCGGCCAGGGATGCAAGTCCATATTTTATATTTTTTTAATTTACAGTAATTTAATGTCTGAGAATTTTTAGTGTTTGCAAAGCTAAATTTTGAATGATAATGAAAAATTAAGCAACCATTATTGCCTACATTGACTTGTATTAATTTTTTTTTTAATTTAGGCACCCAAAGATCCCTGCATTATGGCCATTTTAAGATGAGATTTCTAGTGAAATCACCTTATTTCTGTAAAGTGCTTGTCAGTAATAGAATTCCTATCAGGAGTATTATTGAAGGCTGGGGTCTGGGAGTTTCCAGCCTTGGAGGCACAATTTCCCATGTAAATTGTAGTGGGGTGTTTTGAACATTGGCAGTCTGAGCAAATTCTCTAAGGGCGGCTATGTAGTGGGTCCAAGTGTGCAGCTTATAGGTTGAGCTCTTCGAGGCTCTCAGCCCTTGAGTGGTATTCAACCCTCTTCTGTGCCTGTTTCTCTCCTCAGCTGTCTAATACAGCCATGAGGACTGGGAGCACTAGGTGACCAACCTTTATATGAGCGTCCCTGGATGAGTCAATTTCTTCATTACAGCTGAGTTGGAGGTTCCCTGTGGAGCCCTTACAGGTCATGAGGAATGACCTCTGACACCTCCACCAAGATTTTTAGTTTCCTAAGAGCATGAGACATTCAGGCTGGAGAGAGGACCTGCCCCTTATCTTAGGAGCTGAACTAGTTCAGCTCTCATTTACACAGCAAAGGCATTTGTTCAAACTCTCAGAAAACAATTCAAATGGAAAAGCCAAATTTAAAAACCAGGCACCCATTTTTCCTGTCTCACCTTATAGCCTGGGTTCTGATAACCTCTAACCTTGTCAGGTTAGCAAGTGGCCTGTTTTCATCCACAGAGTGAAACAAAGGAAGGGATGACAATAGAAGAGACAAGATCAAGGGGCCCTTGGAGACAGGTTCAGGGAGCTAGCCCAAACGAGGTGCCACTGCCCACTGCTCCCCCATTGCAAGTCTCACAGGGACAGGGACCTTTAGAGCTTAGAAGAAACAAAGTAAAAACAGGAAATAAGAGAAGGGAAGATACAGGCATGAGGAACAACGCACACCTTTGTTTTAAGGGTTTTACCTGTTTTATTTATTTGGGTTTTTAAATACGGTTTTATTGATTTCAGAGATAGGAAAACAGAGGGAAAAAGAGAGAAACATCCATGTGAGAGGTATATCCATCACAAATGGTGAGATTCATCAGTTGCCTTTTGTTGAACCCACAACCTGGGCATGTATCCAGACCTGGAATTGAACAGGTGACCTTTTGATGCATGGGACGATGCTCAACCAAGCTAGTCACAATGGGTAGAGCAAAGGTTTTACCTGTTTTGGTTTTGTTTTGTTTTGTTTTTTAATCCTCACCCAAGGATATTTTTTCATTGCTTTTTAGAGAGAATGGAAGAGAGAGGGAAAAACAGAGAGAAATATCGATGTGAGAGAAACACATTGATTAGTTGCCTCCTACACAAGCCCCGACCAGGGCCCGGGCCAGGGAGGAGCCTGCAACCGAGGTACGTGCCCTTGACCGGAATCAAACCCGGGACCCTTCAGTCCACAAGCTGATGCTCTATCCACTGAGTCAAACGGACCAGGGCAAGATTTTACCTGGTTTTTAAAGGTGACAATTTTAGGGGAGGTCTCAATGGAATATCTCAATAGAATATTTATCAACTCTCCAAGTCTGTCCTTTGCTATGCTGATGCATTACAAAGAGCATAAACAGTGATAAGAGTCATTCTCTGATCAGTTTCACCTTTAAAAATGTCACTGGAAAGGGATCTGAACCAAGGTGGATCTGCCCAGACATGGTCTGGAACGTGTACCCCATTTGCTTCTAAGCATTCTAGGTTAGGGAAGATACGTTTTTGTGATTTATTAGTTGTGCCTATAAATTACTAGGCCCTGTTACAGTCTCAGATTTTCCATTCCACTTGCCAAGGACTTTTCCTAGGTTTTTCATAACCAGCCACAACTCTATAAACTTGGGAACTCTTATTAGTGTTGAATTCAACGCCATGACCATCAGTGGACAGACACTAGATGCCATAGCCATAATCAGGACCCCAGACACACACCCTGCACTCCAGAACCTGGACCCTATAGAGAACCACACACCAAAACCTGGATGCCCCAACCCTGGGACTCAAACTCAAACGATTCCCCCGACTCAAACATGCTATGCAGCACAAAAGCCAGAAACTGATACCAAAGACTGACAGAGGATTCTTAAGAAGAGATTCCACACACCGGCATCTGAATCTATAGCTGCACTCGGACCCCACACAGAACCCAGGACACAAAGCCACACCCAAAGAGACCCAAAACCCCAGACACACACCTGAATACATATTTGACCCAAAACCACAGACCCTGGACATATAGCAGAGATCTATGACTAAGATGCATTAGCCACAACCCAGAGCTGGAGACAGACACCAGACCTCAGTTGCCAAATGCCAGATGCATGAACTGAACCAGATCCTCATGTTGCACAAAAACCCGTGATTCAATAAAGAGAACCCATGTCACTCTAAGTCCAAGCAGCTAGTTTCACAAATACGTTTTTTTCATGCCAATGTCAATGTACAAGAGAAAAAAATAATTCCAGAATTTCAAAATCCTACCAAACCCTGCAGTGTCACACACATAAGGCTAACAGAATGGAAAAGTAATGATGCTGCTTACCTTTGCTGGCAGCTGTCCATTATCTCTCGGCTTCAGCGGTGTCAGAAGTTAGCTGTGTCCCAGCCGATAATTACACAAGGCCGGCTCTTCAAAACTGTGGGAGATTTAAAAAGCAATTATTTGCCTCATACCTTGTACATTCTAACAGCTGGGCTAATAACCAAATTAACATGATCAAATTGACAACAGATGCACTACATCTAATATATGTACAAGGAAAACTCACATACAAATGAATGCCAAAGACAAGAAGGCAATATTACAAACAGGAAATGTTGGAAAATGGGGAACCAGAGTCTTAGACTGTGGAGGTGAAATGGGTGATATTTAGGAAAAGTGCAGGATATGTGGTATGTTAATTTCTGTTAGGTGATCTCAAAAACTAGAGGATGGGAAGAAGGGGTAAGATATGAGTATCAAGAAACTCCTGGTAGCCTGGCCAGTGTGACTCAGTGGTGAGCATTGACCCATGACCCGGGAAATCATGTTCGATTCCCAGTCAGGGCACATGCCCAGGTTGTGGGCTCTATCTCCAGTAGGGGGTATGCAGGAGGCAGCTGATCCATGATCGTCTCTCATCATGGATATTTCTCTCTCTCTTTCCCTCTCCCTTCCTCCATGAAATCAATACAAATATATTTGAAAATAATAAAGGAAACATCTGAAAAAGCAAATGAATGAATAACAGCTACCCTGACCAGATAGAAAAATATATTGTGTTATAAAGCTACAGTAATTTAAAAACTTGGGTAATGTCCTGTGAAGAGAAAAGTTGATGGAACAGAATGCAAAGCCAAGTAATAGACTAAAATACATATGGAAATTTGGTGTGATAACAACATCTCCTTAGAGCAGTGGAAAACAGTGTTGGAACAACTGAATGGGAAAAAATGTTGAAACAGAAGCAACTCATTTCACTCATAACTACTATAAAAACTAAAAGCTACCTAAAACATAAGGGTACAAAGAGATCAAAAGTGAAAGAATGGAAAAAGATATATTAAGCAAACATAAACCCAATAAAAATTATACGATAACACACAAGTCTTAAAGGCAAAAGCTTAACTATAACTAAAGAAGATCACTTCGGATCAATAACTTCATTTTACCAGGAAGATCCAAATTCCCAAGCACTTCATAACATGGAATCAAAGTACAGAGAAGAGAGCTACAAGGGGAACTAGACAATTCTATAATCATAATAAATTTATAACCATAATACATATAACACACTTCTCTCATTCTGAGACAGAGCACACCTCTTTCAGAACCAATAGTCCCCCACAAAGACCCCAGTAAAGATGTAAAAACTTCAACAACCTGAGCAGCAAACTGTAGTCAAGGTTCTGAGACCCACTGTACCCAACAACCTTACCTGCTGAAAGGCACGAAGATGTTATTCCCAGGTTGCACACGAGGTGGCAGCAGAGGGGCACACTTCAATTATAGTTGATGAGACCTCGCAGTGCTATGAAGCAAGTTTCAACAAACTTCAAAGAAATGAAATTATATACGGTACGTTTCTTGTTGTCATTGCAGTTAATCTACAAATCAGGAACAGAAGGCACCTAGAAACTCCTAATATTTAAGATTTATCAAATACACTTCTAAATAACCCCCAAAATACATCACAATTCAAGTTAGAAAATAATTTGAAGTAAATGATAACAGTACATACCAAAACGTATGGTGAAAAATGTGCAATCATTTATGCACATATTAGGAATAAAAGCTGAAAATTTATATGTTTTGCATCCGTATCAGAAACCTAGCCTGTCCGGTGTAGCTCAGTGGTTGAGCATTGACCTGTGAACCAGAAGGTCACAGTTTGATTCCAGCGCACATGCCGGGGTGGTGGGCTCCATCCCCAGTGGGGGGCCTGCAGGAGGCAGCCGATCCATGAGTCTATCTCATCATAGATGTTTCTTTCTCGCTTCCTCTCTGAAATGTATATACCGAAAAAAGTAAAATAAATGGAGAGAAAACAGAACAAAGACAACGTGTGCATGTATAGATGTCTGAAGGGGGATATACGTAAAACCATAGCAGGTGTTTTTTTTTTTACTCTTGGGGTAGAATTTTGAATTAATTTTATTTTTTCTGCATTATTTAAGTAAACTGCAACAAACAAAGGCATTTTCATTTTAGAAAAAAGTGTCCTAGAGGAAAACATGGGATAATCTATAATAATAAAAGCATAATATGCAAATCGACTGAATGAACAAACAGCAGAATGACCGTCCAGACAACCTTCCGGACAACCACGCTATGACACACACTGGTGCCAGGCCAGCCAAGGCAGGAGCAATGAGATTGGTTTGGGGGCCCTGCCATTGCCCCACAATCACCCTGCAGAGGGAGGCCCCGGCCCCCGGCCGGCAGGAAGATGATGGGGGGTGAGGTGGGGGTGGGGCTCCATGGTCACTCCAAAGAGGGAGGCCCAGGCCAGCCAAGCCATTGCACCCCACACCTGTCACCCGCAGAGGGAGGCGACAAGTGGCGGGGGAGGGGGGCAGCACAGAACAGATGGCAAGCAATGGCAGCGGCAGGGGTGGGGCCAGCTGCCAGCAGCCCAGCAGCCGGGGAAGGAAAGTACCGAAAGGTCCTGATTGCTGGCCAGGCCTAGGGACCCTACCCAAGGGGTCCCAGATTGCAAGAGGGCGCAGGCCAGGCTGAAGGACACACACCCCCAGCACGAATTTCATGCACCAGGCCTCTAGTCCTATCCTATCTAATAATAGCCAAACATGGTAATTGACCATACCTTTGCTACACCTCCCATTGGCTAATCAGTGAGATATGCAAAATAACCGCCAACAAAGATGGCGGCTAATTTGCATACTGCCGGCAGGGCAGGACCGCATGAGCCGCCAGCGCAAACCACCATCCAGGCCCCCGTGGGCGATGCCAGAAGCCACCTGCCTGCCGCCCGGGACCCGATCCAGTCCCGGGCCGCAGGCACACCAGCCCCGCAAGCCCCAGGAGCCACCTGCCTGCCATCCTGGAAGCCCCAGAAGCCGCCAGATATGACAGTCACTCTATCAGTAAGCACTCTGAAAGTCAGTGGCATAAATGCACCAATTAAAAGACAGATTATGAAGGTGAATCAAAAACAAAACCCACTTTAAATATAAAGACACATATACATTAAAAGTAAATGAATTAAGCTGCAGCCTGCTTTGCTCAGTGGATAGAGCATTAGCCCGTGGACTGAAGGGTCCCAGGTTCGATTCCAGTCAAGGGCATGTACCTCAGTTGCTGGCTTGATCCCAAGTCCCTATCAGAGCATGTGCAGGAGGCAACCAATCAATGTGTCTCTCCCTTTCCCTTCACTCTCTCTAAAATTCAATGGAAAAATATCCTTGGGTGAAGATTAACAAAAACAAAGTAAATGGATTAAGTAACATTAAAGAGATTATAAGAAAAATATATTCCAAATTTTGTTAGTTGTATAATGGTTATGTTTAAATTATTAACACCTAAGAAATTGGGTGAAGGGTACATATAATATGCTGTAGTATTTTATAGTTTTTTTACATGTATGAGATTATTTCAAATTAAAATATTAGAAAATTAAAAATAAAATATTAATTGAAATGTATCTGCATTACATGAAAAATCTCCTAATTGCTTCTAGCATAATTTATTAAATTGTGCTAAAATTTACAAGGGTTCAATTAAAAAATATCTTGATTCTAAATGATATAAAATATATAATAGTGCAGTTATAAGCACTTATCTGAAAATAAAAATTTAAAGAAGTGAATTTAAAGAAGGGATTAGCCAAAGAAAATATATGCACAACCCATGGACATACACAACAGTATGGTGATGGCCAGAGAGAAGGGGGGGGCAAGAGCTGGGTAGAGGGGGCAAAAGGGGAGAAATAGGGACATCCTATCCTATCTAATAATAGACAAACATGGTAATTGACCATTCCTTCGCTACACTTCCCATTGGCTAATCAGGGTGATATGCAAATTAACTGCCAACAAAGATGGCGGTTAATTTGCATACGTAGGCACAATGCTGGGAGGCGAAAGGGGAAGGACGGAAGAAGCCGCCTGTCGCTGATGGTAATCGGAAACCCAGGCGGCAAGCAAGAGCCAGGTGGCAGAGCCTGCCCTGGCCCGTGATCGGAGAACCGGGGCCACCTTTGCCTGCCCCCCGGCTGGTGTTCGGAGAAGTACCTGTATTTTTTTTTTCAAAGTACCTGTATTTTTAATAATTTCTTGACATGGTAAAAGAATTTTACATTATGATCCAAGGGTGGTGGGGTGAGAAGGAGCGGCAGAACAATCCAACAAACAAAAAGGGAAACAGAAATGCATGGTGGAAGGGATTTGAAGGGTGGGTAGGGGCATTGCCCAACTAAAATGCAATTGGTTTGTTACTGAGTACTATTCATGGGAAGACAGCATCCTGACTCCTTCTCTATACAGCATACTGGGAGTAATAATGATGCATCCAGGTGGAAATATGATTAGGGGTTGGAAGACAGACAGGGAAAGAAGAAGTCAGAAATAGACACTGAGAGAGTCCCTGGCTGGCTGGCTGCAAATACTGACTCTCCAGTAGTGATAGAATAAAAAAGTGGGGGATATCTCTAGAAGATTCAAGAGATAGGGGGCAACTCTTCTATGGCTTTGACTTGCCCAGCAGATTTCCACATATACACGTGTACACGCCTATGTTTACATGCACACACATATACACATAACTGACTGCCCTTCCTGGAAGCACAGAAGAAGAAGAAGCCACCAGAAGAAGAAGCCGCCCACCTTTGGTCCAGGCGCCAGTGCCTGCGGCTGGCTGCAGCCCAGGAGACGGACAAGCCACCTGCCCAAGGTCCCAGGCTGCAGCCACCTGGAGAAGCTGCCAGCCCTGTGGTCCAGGGCGCCAGCACCTGTGGCCAAGGAAACAGGTTCCCTCTTCTCCTACTGCAGTCATTACTTCAATATTCCCCTTCTGAATTTCTCTCCTGTGCTGCAACCCAACTCCACTTTTCATCAGAAAGATACGGAACAGAGAGAGCAGTGTTAAAAGCTTACAGTTTTAAGCCAGTAAGGTTGGTACTTAAACATATAAATGGAAAACTAGAGTCCTTAAGGTAACAAAGGCTACAAAGGACAGGGACAGCTCATGACCTATTATACTCAGCAATCCATATGGGGACTGAAAACTTTGCAATGATGACAATTAGTGAAGATATGAATCAACTAAAATAGTTGACAGGGACAATTCTTCCATTTGTGAAAATATCTACATCAAATCTGTTTAAATAGATTTTCATCTGCAGAATAGAACACATTCTGACAAGACCACCACCACCACCAATGTGGTCAGTGTTGTGCCGATAAATGTTTAATAACTGAGGGCCACCCCCGCCGAGTGCACAAATTTTTGTGCACCAGGCTACTAGTATAATAATAATAAAAGGCTAATATGCACATTGAACGGCAGAATGACCGGTTGCTGTGATGCGCACTGGCCACCAGGGGGCAGACGCTCAATGCAGGAGCCGCCCCCTGGTGGTCAGTGCACTTCCATATGGGGAGTGCCACTCAGCCAGAAGCTGGCTCATGGCTGGCCAGCACAGTGGTGGTGGCAGGAGCCTCTCTCGCCTCCGTGGCAGCACTAAGAATGTCCAACTAACGGTTTAGACCCGATCCCTTGGGGGCCTAAGCCTTTAGTCGGACATCCCCCGAGGGCTCCCTGGCTGCCAAAAGGATGTCTGACTGCAAGCTTAGGCCTGGTCCTCCAGGGAATGGGCCTAAGTGAACAGGTGGACATCCCCCAAGGGGTCCTGGACTGTGAATGGGCGCAGGCCGGGCTGAGGGACCCCCCCCCCAGCACAAATTTTTGTGCACCGGGCCTCTAGTTTATAAATAATAAGTTAGACTGTTGTGGTGGCAACACAAGTCTTTCCTTTGCTCACCAAGCTTGGCCTCTTCGTCTAAAAAGAATAGAAGCTCTTTCTAATTGTTTAGCCCAAAGTGGCTCCTTTCATAATCTGCACCTCTTTGTGTGCATTTCCAGCAGTTCTGGGAGGGAACTCATAAGCTTTGGGTCCCTGGAATTCACCTGAGCCTGGTTCTAACATCTACGAGTGATGTTCTTTTGAACACAGAACAGACCTCTCAGGGTCGTCATTCTTTAAATTGTAAAATTCACACACACATGCTTTTTTTTGTTAATCCTCACCCAAGGATATTTTCTTCATTGATCTTTTAGAGAGAGTGGAAGGGAGGGAGGGAGGGAGGGAGGGAGAGAAACATCCACGTGAAGGAGACACATCAGTTGCCTGCCTCCCATACTCGCAGGGGATCAAATCTGCAACCCAGACACATGCCCGTGACTGGGACTCAAACCCAAGACCCTTCGGGATGGGGGCCGATGCTCTAACCACTGACCTACACCGGCCAGGCCGAATCCCCATTTTATAGCTTTAACATTCGTTGCTGACAGACCGAGCCTCAACGCCTGGGCTCTGCCTCCAGAGAGCCTGCAGGGTGGGAGCGCAGCTCAGCGGACTGACAGGGAGGTGGCGCTCCGGGTGCTGGTTCAGCCGCAGGACGTGCCTGTGAAAAGTGGTCCCACAGGAAAGGCTCACTGGTGTCCACCTGCCTCTCGAGTCAGGAAAAGTCCTGCTGGTCGTCCTGTATCTGTGACCTGCTGTTTGTCCCGTGTCCCAAAACCAGCTATTTTACGAGGTGTGTTGACCCAACTGATCTAAGGAGACATCTGTATCTGATACAATTTACTGATGGTTTGGGGTCATTTACTAACACTTTATGCTGTTCCATTAATTTTCACACAAGTTAATGCGAACAGCAATGAGGTAATATTTGGAACACAAATGATTTGGGAAACGGCGAGGCAGGGTGATATTTAGGAAAAGCGCAGCACACTCGGCAGGTTGTCTTTATACGAAAACCTAAACCAATGGGACGTGGACGGGTGGGGGCCCGCAGGCTCCTGTCTGCACCTTAAGGTCTGAAGCTGAGGCCATTGGGCTCACGCTCCCTCCTGACACCAGGTGTCGCCATGGAAACCTCTTAGGAAGAAACTACATCAACATGCACGAGGCACAGCTGTGTCCTCTTTAGTCCCACTTTGGACGGTAAATAAAAGCTTCACATCCAGACGCTTAAACTATCTACATATTTTTACCCCTTTAATCCTCACTGATTTCAGCGGAAGGGGAGGAGATAGAGACCCCGGACCCGCCGGGACCTGGGATCACAGCCGACACTGTTTGTGTCCAGGACCGAGTCCCGGGGCCATGTTGTTGCAGCTGAAACGCGTCTCCGTTCCTCAGAGACCGTCCTTCAAGCTGCGGACAGTGACACCCACAGGCTCCGCGCAGAAGAAGCCACAGGAGAGCCGGGGCGACTGTGGCTCCTGAGACATAGACGGAGGCCTCTCCTCACGGCCTCTTCTGCCCCCCTCTCTCACGCCTCACACCCCTGTGCCCCCCTCACCTCGTGCCCCCCTCACCTCCTGCCCCTCACACCCCTGTGCCCCCCTCACCTCGTGCCTCACACCTCGTGCCCCCCTCACCTCGGCCCCTCTCCTCATGGCCTCCGCGGGCTCGCCTCAGCCTCAGCCTCGTGCCCGCCGGCCTCTCCTTGAACGCTGGCCTCACACCTCAGGACCCGGCCACGCTGCTCCCAG
>NW_005872659.1:48129-50699 GCF_000147115.1 Myotis lucifugus | reverse complement strand
GACCCTGCCTTTAGTCATTCACCCCTGATCCACTGTGACCGATCCACCCCTTACAGACCTCAGAACGGAATGATGCAAGTTCTCAATGGCCCACACCCTCCCTGCCTCGGGAGAAAACCTGTTTGCCTCTCACCCCAGGGACCCGTTGCTTCTCACTCAGTGCATCGAAGTCAATGTCATCACCATCTGCCCAGAGGCTGAGGTCAGGAATCTAAAGCCATCCTGACTCCTCTCTTTCTCCCACCGCTACACCCTCCATCTAATCCATCCCACCTATTGTGCCTCCGACATTTATCCAAATCTCACCACTTCTTTCCTACCTCCCAGACCACCATTGCTCATCTGGACAGCTGCAGGAGCCTCCCCACTGGTGCCCTTGCTGTCACTCTTACCCCTCTCAATCCATTCTCCCCAGAGAAGCCAGAGAGATCCCTTGAAAAAAATAAATCTGGGCCCTAACCGGTTTGGCTCAGTGGATAAGAGCGTTGGCCTGCGGACTCAAGGATCCCAGGTTCGATTCCGGTCAAGGGCACGTACCTTGGTTGCAGGCACATCCCCAGTAGGAAGTGTGCAGGAGGCAGCTGATTGATGTTTCTCTCTCATCGATGTTTCTAACTCTCTATCCCTCTCCCTTCCTCTCTGTAAAAAAATCAATAAAATATATTTTTAAATAAATCTGATTTTGACATACCTCTGCTTAAAACCCTCCATTGGCTCTTCACTATCATAAAACAAGTCTAACCTCCTAGCCTCAGCATGTAAGGCCTTTTATAATCTGACCACCACAACCTCTCCATCCTTATCTGTTAACCCTCTCCCCCTCACTCTGTTACAGCCATTCTGGCCTCCTCACTCCTACAGGAACATACTAAACTTGTTTTTGCATCAGGACTTTTGTACTTGTTATTCTCTTCTGCCTAGAATGCTCTACCCCCAGAGGTCTGTACAAGTGGCTTCTTTTCTTCGTTCAGGGCTTGGCTCATAGAAGCCATCTGGGACCACCCAACCTGAAACACCTTGGAAATATACCCTCCGCCTTACAGCCCCGCCTCCCCAATATCACTTGATCCTATTTGCAGCATCTTACCACCTGAAGCTTCCATATTTTTATTGATTTCAGAGAGGAAGGGAAAGGGAGAGAGAAAGATAGAACATCAATGATGAGAAAGAATCATTGATCAGCTGTCTCCTGCACGCCCCCTACTGGGGATCCAGCTCCCAAAGAGGCATATGCCCTTGACTAGAATCGAACCCCGGACCCTTCAGTCCACAGATCGACACTCTATCCACTGAGCCAAGCTGGCGAGGGCACATGTTTACTTCTTCATCTGACCTCCCAGGACACTGTTAGCTCCATGAAGGCAGGGATTTTTCTCTCTACTGATCCCTGGTACATCCCAGGGATCCGCTTAGTGCCTGGCACATAGTAGGTGCCCAATAAATATTTGTGGATTGGACGAATTCACCCCTACCTGATGCCAGCTTTCCGCCTGGATACTCACATCTACCACGGGGGTCTGGTTCACACCGGAGGCTGGAAATGGGGGGCTGGTGTGGGCCCCTGTAGAAAGGCCACTGGCCACGGACACCCTGTCCACCATCAGCAGCACAGAGAGCCAGCACAGCACCCAGTGCCCATTCTGTCGTCCGCCGGCCATCGGCCCCCACGGGGCCTGGCCTTCACCCTCTGCTTCCCCTTCTGTGGTGGTTCAGTTTCAAATGGCTGGCAGCTCCGGCCGCTGCAGGTTGGGGATGAGAAGGAGGGACAGTGTCACTGGAGATCCCAAGACCCAGCAGGAGGGGCCTGAAAACTTCTTCAACTGAGGAACCGCCCCCCTTCCTCCCCCACCCCCCAAAGGAAAACCAATATAGAAAGGCACTAGCACCGGGGACCTCATTTCATCCCCCAACTCCATAGACGAGGCGCTGCTAGTGCTCCCAGTCTAAGGAGGAGCCACCTGGAGGCAGAGCCAGAGGACGCCTCCTCCTCAACTCCGGAGCAGTTATGGTCCCCGCCCCTTTTACAGAGGAGGGAGCAGGGCTCAGAGAAGTTGCTCCAGCTGCCCGAGGCCACACAGCAAGGAGGTCGCAAAGCCAACAGTGCCTTTGATATGGAGATCGAGGCCCGGAGGAAAGCGAATTGCTCAGTCACAGCCTGTTAGCAGATTCCGGCTGGACTCAGCCTCTTCCCTAAACATCAGGGCAAAAAACAACTTCGTTTTTCTTCCTAAGAAAAACTGGGGGGTTGGGGGGGGGGGAACCTCTGGCACATTCATTTCCTTCTCTGGGCTCTCCCACACGTCATGGATGAGCAGGTTTTATTTTTGCCGGCAAGAGAAACACCGCCCAGAAAACAAGTTGTTTTTTGTAATCCTTTGCACAGGCGTTTCTCAACGTCCTGGCAGGGGCGGGAGGAGGCCCGGAGGAAGAGAGGGAGAGGGAAGGGGCAGAAGCACCAGCACAGCATCTTTCCTCACCTGTTGGCTCTAACTCCTTTGCTGTCCTGAACTTCACTTGTCACCGACTTGGAAGCGCTGACCTGGCAGGCAGAGACTCCCGGCTTCCAATAT
>NW_005872659.1:25997-46942 GCF_000147115.1 Myotis lucifugus | reverse complement strand
TGTTTTTGTGATTCATCACTATGCTTTAATTATGTTCAATTTGTAACAAGGAAAATACATCCTGCATATCAGATATTTACATTACGATTCATAACAGTAGCAAAATTACAGTTATGAAGTAGCAACGAAAATAATTTTATGGTTGGGGGTCACCACAACATGAGGAACTGTATTAAAGGGTCGCGGCATTAGGAAGGTTGAGAACCACTGCTCTAGTAGCATAGCTTTTTTTGTTGTTGTTAATCCTCAGTTTTTTCCCATTGATTTTTAGAGAGAGTGGAAGGGAGGGAGTGGGGAGGGAGAGAGAGACTGGTTGTCCAGGAATCCATCCTGCAACCCAGGTATGTGCTCTTGACCTTGAATCAAACCCGAAACCCCTCTATGCTCTGGGGAACACTCTAACCACTGAGCAACACCGCCAAGGGCTAATAGCATAGCTTTTGAGAGAGGAAGGCAGCCTCGCTGGTGTGGCTCAGTAGATTGAGCATCATTCCATGCACCAAGAAGTCACTGGTTCAATTCTAGGTCAGGGCACGTGCCTGGGTTGCAGACTTGATTCCCAGTAGGGGGTGTGTAGAAGGCAGTTGATCAATGTATCTTTCTCTCTTTTCCTCTCAATAAAATCAATTTCTAAAAATATTTTTAAAAAAGGGAGAGAAAAAGAGAGAGGAAGGCAAATAGATCAAGACAGGGGAATTAGTGATCTGCTTCTCCCGGCCTCCTCCCCAGTTTCCCAGCCTCCTGGGGAAGTTCTGGTCATTTCTGCCTTCCTGCCACTGGCCTGGGAGAGCACGGGGCTGGGAAAGGGGTGATGAGGCTGGGAGCCAGCGTCTCCTCCCAGGCGCTCCTCCAGCCCCACACCCACGTCCACAGTTGCACACATCTCATTCCACCACCTTTAAGTCTGCCCACTTCCTCAGCACCTGCAGGACTGAGGCCCAGCTCTGAGCCTGGCGTCTGAGGCCCTCACCTTCCAGCCCTAGGGCCCCTTTCTCGCTTCCTCTTTCACCCCCACCTCCATCCCCTCCTGCTACAGCCCTGGGAGTGCTCCCCCTTCTCTGAACACAATGCTCCTTACACAGGGCTATACCTCTGCTCCTTCTGAGTCCTCTGCCCGGTGCCAGCCCTTCCCTTCTCCCCTGTCACTCATGTCGCCAGGCCCAGCCCAAATGCCACTGCCTCCAGGTGGTCTTCCACGCTCCTCCCTGCCCCTGCATCCTGAGGTGTCTCACCTTTAGAGAGAGTACGTGACATGTTTGGAATCTCAGAGCCTCGGGGTTCTGTGTGACCTTCGGTAACATTTACACTCTCTGAGCCTCGGTTTCCTTCCCTGTCAAATGGGGATGACAGTGTCTCTCTCATGGGGCCCTTGCATGATGAAACAACACTGGATCAAGCCCCAAGCCCCATGCCTGGAGCTCCATGCCTGGTGCTGGGTACACGTTCCTTCATTGGAAGGCATTGTGTTTTTTGTTTGTTTTTCTTTAATATATCTTGATTGAGTTCAGAGAGGAAGGGGAGGGAGAGAGAGATAGAAGCATCAATGATGAAAGAGATTCACTGATCGGCTGCCTCCTGCATGCCCCACACTGGGGATCGAACCCACAAACTAGGCATGTGCCCTGACCGGGAACTGAACCGTGACCTCCTGGTTCATGGATCGATGCTC
Organism: Myotis lucifugus; assembly: GCF_000147115.1. Taxonomy (NCBI): domain Eukaryota; kingdom Metazoa; phylum Chordata; class Mammalia; order Chiroptera; family Vespertilionidae; genus Myotis; species Myotis lucifugus. The sequence goes on along the minus strand of NW_005872659.1, from coordinate 45,273 downwards.
AACCACTGAGCAAACCAGCTAGGGCAGAAGGCATTGTTGTTGCTATTATTCCATTGATCCTACAGTGACTTACCTGCCGGTGTCCCCCACCAGCTAGGAGCCCCTCACAGCAAGGGGCAGGCCCCGCTGGTCCCGTGTCCGGGCAACCGGCACACAGGCTCCCACGACTAGAGTCTGTGTGTGGGAGTAACAGTCTGCACCAGCTCACCTGCTGCCTGAGGAAGTGGCTCCGAATGGCTGAGTTTGGAGCCTAAGTCCTTCTTCCCTCAGGGACTCTGCCTCTGGTACTCAGGGGCCTGGCGGCCAGCGGGAGGCCTTGATGTCGCCATCCTAGGCCAGCTGGGCGGCCAGGCCACTACCTCCCTGTCTCCCAGAGGCCAGGGAGGGGAGGGGTGTGTGGAGAATGAGTGCCTGTGGGAAGAAGCCTGGAAAGATCCAAGGAAAAGAATCGCTGGACACAGAGCAGGGAGGTACCTGTGGTCTGGAACACAGTCCCGGTTTGCCTCTGCTCTGATGGACAGGATCCGTGTTAGGGCCTATTTCCACCTGGGAAAGGCCATTTGACATCACGCATTCATAGGCCTGAGGTCAGGACGCACTGGGATTATGTATGCAGAACCCCCAGCCCATGGCTTGGTATTTGTAAAAGCTGAATGGATGGAAGCCGGGAGGAGTCCCCTTCACCACCGTGGTCCCGCATCACTCAGAGACAGGCCAGCTCAGCCTGACAGCGAGCACCCTGTTCAGGAGGCCCAGGGCGGGGGTGGCAGCTCCGGGAACAGTGCAAGTACCCGGGGGGAAGCGTGAGCGGAAGTAGTCAGGAGTGAGGGGGAACTTGGAAGAGGAAAGAGAGAATCAGAACTTTCAGCCCTTAACCCACGAGGCACAGAGACTTGGAAGGTTCCTCAAGATGCCCGCGTCCCCCCTGCAACAATGCCAGTGCCCTCCTGGCCCGGCAGCCCTGAGCTCATAGTCACATGGCCCTTGAACTCCCGCAGGGCAGGGTGCTTCCCAAGGCAGCCCGATTGCCAGGGGACAGTACCAATGGCGAGGAAGTGGGTTTTTAAAAAAATTTTATTTTTATTTATTGGTTTGAGAGAGAGAGAGAGAGAGAGAAACACTGATTTGTTGTTCCACTTATGTATACATTCATTGGTTGCTTCTTGTATGGGCCCTGACTAGGGAATGAACCTGCAACCTTGGCGTACTGGGGTGATGCTCTGACCAACTGAGCTACCTGGTCAGGGCGCACGGAAGTGTTTCCATTGCCAGGAGGAGTCTCCATGGGGCTAATCCTTCTAGAAAGTGACTAGGCAATGGATACATGTCAACCTTAAGAGCCTTGAAAGCACGCGTGCCTTCTGCACCGCCGATGCTGCTCCCGGAGCTTTCCTGAGCGAAGGATTTGGACGATGCTCTGAGCACAGGAACGTTTTACTACAGGGACACTCACGATTGGGCAGCCGTTGAAAACGCCCTGAGTAACCAGTAATGGCCTTGCTGCGGTTGCCATGGACACAATTGTTAAATCCGTTTTAGTAAGACTCTTAGAGCACTTCCCTTTGGGGTCCCCCCATATGTAGTGGATAAGAATTAGGTTTTTGGATCAGCGAGACCCAGGCCTGCAACTGGAGTTTGTCCCTGGGGGTGGGGGCGGGAGGTCACCACTCTTCTCAGACTCTGGTTTTCTGTCTTGACAATGGAGTTCAGTTCCATGGCTCGCTCAGGGTAGCCGTGAAGATTGAACAAGGAAATGCTGGTCAGGGGATGTCAGATGTCTTGTCTACAACACAGAATTGCACAGGGGTCGCAGGAAGCACACCCAGGTGACTGGTCACTCCTGAGCCACCGTGATGACCACAGGAGGTCACATGACCTATATAGGGCGGGTCAAAGGCGGAGCACTGGGGCGATGCTGTCACAGCAAGGGGGCTGCCTGGTGCTGGCTAGGCCGCCTCTGAGCCAGACCTGTGTGCTCTGCCTGGGATCCCTGTTCTCTCGACCTGGCCAGCTGGGGGCCTTAGAAACTGACTGTGATGCTTTGGCTGGTTTGACTCAGTGGATGGAGCATCAGCCTGTGGACTGAAGGGTCCCGGGTTCGATTCCAGTCAGGGGCACATGCCCCGGTTGCGGGCTCGATCCCCAATGAGGGGCATGCAGGAGGCAGCCTATCAATGGTTCTCTCTTATATCATTAATGTTTCTGTCTCTCTCTCCCTCTCCCTTCCTCTCTGAAATCAATATATATATACTAGAGGCCCAGTGCATGAAAATTCGTGCACTGGGGGGGGGGATCCCTCAGCCTGGCCTGCCCCCTCTCACAGTCTGGGAGCCCTCAGGGGATGTCCTACTGATGGCTTAGGCCTGCTCCCCACAGAGAGCAGGCCTAAGCCACAGTCTGGCCTCTCTCTGCGGGAGCCGATCAGGCTGATCAGGGGAAGGTGCTGCCCCCATCACTCCGCTGCTGCGAGGCCTGAGCCCTGGGCTTCGCAGCCGCTGTGGCTTTGTCCGGATGGACGTCTGGAAGACATCTGCCCTAATTAGCATCTTACCCTTTTATTAGTATAGATATAGATATAAAAAAACTGACTGTGATATGGTAGTACCTGTTTCAATATACATATACACGGTGAAAAGATGACCACAAGCAAGTTAATTTACATATCATCACCTCACATAGTCATTTCTTGGTGTGTGGTGAGAATACTTCAGATCAACTCTCAGCAAATGTTAAGTACACAGTGCCATTAACTGTGGGCATCATGTTGTACATTAGATCTCCAGAATGTATTCATTTGCATAACTGAAACGTTGTACCTTTTGACCAACACCTCCCCATTTCCCTTCCCCTCCGCCCCTGGAAATCACCACTCTCCTCTCTGCTTTTATGAGTTTGGCGATTCAGATCCCACATATAAGTGAGATCAGGCAGTACTTGTTCCTCTGCGTCTGGCTGAGCTCACTTAGCCTAGTGTCCTCCAGGTTCATCCATGTTGTCGCAAATGGCAGGATTTCCTCCTTTTTAAAGAAGGAAAAGGCTGAATAATATCTCATTGCGTATATGTACCTCATTTTCTTTATCCATCCATCCTTCAATGGGCACTTAGGTTTTTCTGTATCTTGGCTACTGTGGGTCATGCTGTAATGGGAGGGCAGATATCCACCGAGATCCTGTTTTTATTTCCTTTGGATATAGACCTAGAAGTGGCATTGCTGGAGCCTATGGCAGTTCTACTCTGAATTTTCTGAGGACCCTCCGAAAATTTGGTATTTGTAAAAGCTGAATGAAAGGAAGCTGAAAGGAGTCCCCTTCACCACCGTGGTCCCGCATCACTCAGAGACAGGCCAGCTCGGCCTGACATTGAGCACCCTGTTCAGGAGGCCCAGGGGGGGGTGGCAGCTCCGGGAACAGTGCAAGTACCCGGGGTACTTGTGCAAGTACTGTTTTCCATAGTGGCCACACCAATTTATTCTCCCACCACAGTGCCCAGGGTTGCCTCTTCTGTGCACTGTTGTCCTCTTCTGTTGGCTCTTCTGATCACTGTCCTTCTCGCTGGGACTGTTGGTCTGTTGTGTGACTCTCACCCAACCCCTCTGCCTGTCTGCCTCCCATTTTCCCTTCTTGGCCTAGAGTTTTGAGGATGTGCTCCGCTGGGAGGTTGGGTGGGGCCCCTCTCAGGCCTTATACCAGGGCTTGGGCCCATTCATTCACTCACTCACTCACTCACTCACTCACCTGGTGTGCTTGGCCTTGAGGATAGGGAGCTGAACTATTGTCCACACTATTCCTGTCCACACTCCACTGCCCCACCTCCTGGGCCTGCTGAACTCCATTGTCAAGATAGAAAACAAAGTACTGTTTTCCACTGTGGCCACACCGATTTACTCTCCCTCCAGCAGTGCACAGGGTTGCCTCTTCTCCACATCCTGCCAGCACTTACCTTTGTTTTCTTGGTAATGGCAATCCTAACAGGAGTGAGGGGGTAGCTCAGGATTTCCATTCCCATTTCTGGAAAGGGTGTTGCATCCGGGATGCTGGGACTGCCTGGCTGGCCACTGCCACCAGCTGGTTGTACTTGGATTTGCCTCAAAGGCCCTCAGGACAGCCTGTCTGCCTCTGCGACTCCCCAGAATCCCTAACCCCCCTAACCCACTTGTCAGCTGTCTGGTCACGTTGCTTATGATGTCTTGGACATGAAAAAGTTAAAGGGGATTTTATGTAGTTAAATGTCTTCATTGTTAATTGCACCTGGAAAGCCTTTCCCCACATGCTATGGAGGAATTCACCCACATTTTCTTCTACTTCTGCAGTTTCATTGTTATATTTAGATTCTCATCATTTAGAAGCTTATTCTTGTGTATGGTGTGAGGAATGGATCCCGAACCAAAAGGAAAGAAAAAGAGAGCATTTTGGGGACAATTGGAAAAATGTGAATAAAACCCTGCACTAGGTACTAGTATTAAATGAGGGTGAGTCTCCTGACCATTGCAATGGTAGGTGGTGGTTACGAGGATGAGGTCTTTTTTCTTATGAGATACTGTACGTCTCCCGCATGTAGGACTGACATGTCATGATGCCTTCAGCTAACTCTGAAGTGGTTGAGCAAAACATATACAGGGTGTCCTCCCAAAATGTATACACATTTTGAATGATTATGAAGTCAGTGTTTATTAACATACGTTTTCAAAATTAAGTGAGTTAAAGTGAGTATACATTTTTGGGGGACACCCTCTATATATATCAAGAGAAATTGATTAAATGTAAGCAAATATGAGCAATCGATGGTAGGCATGTGGGTATTTACTCTCCTCCTTGCACCTTTGCTCGAGGTTTGAAATTTTGAAAAATAAAAAGTTAGGGGGACGTGTGCTAGGCAGGGTTTTCGTAGGTGGACAGGGGTGCTGGGCTCTTTAAGATAGGCCCCGCCCCTCCGCCCCACTCCGGGCCCCGCCCATCCCGGAAGAGCTGAACCCAAGCCCCTCCCCTCTCCTCTCGGCGACCTGCTGTCCCTGCGCCCGCGGTGACGGGGAGCTGTCACGTGAGCGGGCTGCGTGCGGCTCCGCCTGGCGATGGTGGCCCCGCCGTCCCGCTCCCCCGGCGGCCGCCTGACCCCGGCGTTGTCGCGGGCGCCGGCACTGGCCCCGGGGCTGGCCCTGCTGGCCGGGCTGTTTCTGAGCGGCTGGACGGGCGCCATCCCGACCCCGAGGGACCCCTGGGGCTCAACGGGCCGGTGCCCCCCGCCTCCCGCAGCCGCTCGGTGGTCCTGGATGCCAGGACGGGCCAGCTGCAGCTGGTGGATGGCCGCCAGCCCGACGCCGTGGCCTGGGGCCAATCTCACCAACGCCATTCACGAGACAGGGTAAGGGGAGCCCCGACTCCGCCCGGACCAGCGGGGGGAGCGGGGGAGGCTGGGCGCAGGGCCTGGCCCGTCCCCAGGACCAGCCCTTGTCTCCCTGGGGGTCAGCGTCCCGCTTCTGAGCATACAGCGCCGCCCTCTGGGCCAGGGCCCTGGCTGGGTGGGAGCTGAGGCAGCATCCCCCAACCTTGGCCTGGGGTGCCTGACCTCTGCCCCCCAGAGACCGGGTCCTGGTCGTCGGGGCCACTGTGCCTGCATCTGGAAGGGTCCGTGGCTGGTGGTAACAACTTCCCCTTGTCCACACTCCACTGCCCCACCTCCTGGGCCTGCTGAGCCCGCCAGGAAACTAATTTTCACTTTCTTGGTTGTACTTGGCCCGATGGGTGCCAGCCCCTCGCTGCTGTTCCGGAACCAAGGCCGCAGGATAGAGCCTGGCTTAGCCGGTCAGAAAACAGAGGCTCCCGAAATTTGCACAGACCCCGATGATGCCATGGCTGGGCTCTGCTCCTCCCTTTCTTCTCTCCCGATCCAGGGGGAACTCACGGGGCCAGAGACTTAGTGCTCCGTCCCGGGCAATGGTGATCACTGTCCTTCTCGCTGGACTGTCGGTCTGTTGTGTGACTCTCACCCAATCCCTCTGCCTGTCTGCCTTCCCCTTCTTGGCCCGGAGTTTTGAGGATGTGCTCGGCTGGGAGGTTGGGTGGGGCCCCTCTCAGGCCTTATACCAGGGCTTGGGCCCATTCATTCACTCACTCACTCACTCACCTGGTGTGCTTGGCCTTGAGGATAGGGAGCTGAGCAGGTGTGGGCTGGGTGCCCACTCAGTGGGGGAGACGGTGCCAAAAGGGGAGCCCGAGTCAGTGGGATTGGGGAAAGTCTGCCTCAAACCTTGTCAGCGGGGCCCTGGCTTTTCGGGGGATCTTGGGGAACTCCGCTCCCCACCCCATCCTGGGCTCATCCCAGTGCGTAAACCACATTGCTGTCTCCAGCAGGCATGGCCACTGCTGCCCGCATCCATTTTGCTGGCGTGCATTAATTCCTGCAGATGTTGGGGAGACACAGGACACCCTCATTTTGGTGCTTTGTGGCACTTGGGAGGGTATCAGACAGAAGAAAAAATTGGGAGCAGGGTTTGCTGTAGACACAGGAGCTGGGCAGAGGTAATCTGGGGAGGCTCCTGGGAAGAGGAGGCCCCAGGGCTGGCTGGCATCTATGGAGGAACCAGAGCTCTGTGGCTCTGTGACTGTGGTCACTGCTGACTCACACATGTTTCTGGCCTTGCTTAGCAGAGCCAAGAGGGCCTGAAAATCCTGCCTGGATGCCAGCTAGAGGAGGAGGCACAAAGGTGAGGCCAGGATGGGGAGGGGTAAGGTTAGGGGTTCCCTCCTTTTCTCTAGACCCCAGATTTCACCACTGGGGACCCGGGGATACACTCCACACCCTCTTCCCTCATAAGCTCTCTTTGAGTATCTGACCTTGGACCAATACTCCCCACATAGCATGGAAACATTTAGGATTTGGTGTTTGGGGGTCAGAGATGCCCCCAGAGTTGGAGCCTGCACCAGCCCAGCTCTGGCCTCGGTCCTGCAGAGGCCGAATCCTCCAGCTTTACCTTTTCCTCCTTTCCTGATCTGTTCCCCCACCAGCTCTTTGCATAAATCACCATCCAGTTAGGAGAGGAAGTGAAGATCCATATGAGGGAATTAGCCTATTGGGAAGCCAGCAGGCAACCCCAATCCACCAGCCAACACAGAAACCCAGCCCCGCCAATGGATAAACACAACCCAGCTATTCTCTAAAAAGTGATGCAGTCCTTCCTGTTTTGGCTCAGTGGATAGAGCGTCGGCCTGCAGACTCAAGGGTCCCAGGTTCGATTCCAGTCAAGGGCATATACCTTGGTTGTGGGCACATCCCCAGTGGGGGGTGTGCAGGAGGCAGCTGATCGATGTTTCTCTCTCATGGATGTTTCTAACTCTCTATCCCTCTCCCTTCCTCTCTGTAAAAAATAAATAAAATATATTTTTAAAAAAGGGATGCAAGATAAACATACGCATTCAAGAATGAGAAAGGGGTGGCAGCCACAGATAAGGTGGACACCCTACCTGGTGAGGGCACCCAGGAATGCTGTACACTGAAGCCGGGTGACCCCCTGCCCATCTCACACAAAAGGTCTGAATTTGCCCAACTGGCTTCTCAGAGGCGCTAGCCACCCCTGACATAAAATCAGACATAAAATCAATGTGGCCCAGTCGGCGTGGCTCAGTGGTTGAGCATCGACCTATGAACCAGGAAGTCATGGTTCGTTTCCCAGTCAGGGCACACGCCTGGGTTGTGGGCCCGATCCCCAGTGTGGGGCCTGTAGGAGGCAGCGGATCAATGATTCTCATCTTTGATGTTTCTCTCTCCCTCTCCCTTCCTCTCTGAAATCAATAAAAATGTATTTTTAAAAAATCAGTGTGGAAAAAGATTGGCTTCACAGATCCCATGCTGCCAACTTTTAATTTTTGTCGGGCAAGCACATTAAAAACAAAACAGAACAGTCCTTATCTACCTCTGTCAATTGTCTCTCATAAGGGATCAGCTATTTTAAGAACCAAGCAAGCAGCAAGGACATGATCCCAGAAAAAAAGCAGCCTTTACTGGGCTCATTTAGCTTAGAAACACCCTCTTGCGGGTGTTTTTGTTTTGCCCAGGGATTGAGGCAGAGTTTCTCAAAGTTGCTGACTGACGCCCAAGCCTTCCCATTTTACAGATGAGGAGTTGAGGCTGGGCGGGCAGGGGGTGCCAACTGAGGCAGCGGTTCAGGTTCGCTATCAGAGATCTAGGACATTTGCTGTAGGTGGCGGGGGACAGCAGCCCTATCTCAGTGCTGAGCCTGGGACAACCTCCCTGGATCAGAAGTAATCTGATTAGGGCTTAGGGCCCGAGGCAATCGAAGGATCTGCAGAGCTCAGCCCCGGCAACTCCAGCACAGGAGCTGGGAGCTGGGAGCAAAACCTCCCTCACCCGAGGCCTTCTGGGAAGATAGGTGGGTACCTGTCCATCTGGGTTTTCTGAAGACTCAGGCGGAATGAATAAGAGCCATCTGAATGGAATCACCCCAGTGGCCCTGGGATAAGGTGGCACTCTGTTGCGTAAGGCAGTGACTAACGCCACATTTGGGGTATTGTGGCCTGGCAGGGGCGGGGGAGGAGAAATGCCACTTTCCACGCAGCCTTCTTCCTGCCCAGCGTGAAAGAAGCCATGACTCGCTTTTTAAAATGTTGGTAATTATTATAAAAGCAATGAACTTTTCATGGTAGAAATCCCAGCCGTTCAGAAAGGTGGGGTGGGATGTAGGAGGTTTTTTCCTTTCTGTGGATAACCGCTCTGAGCCCTGTCAACGTAGGAAACGTCCAAACCTGTAAGAATTTTTGTCAGTTTATTTGAGCCAAACTGACGACAATTGCCAGGAAGCAGAATCTCAAGGGATTGAGCAAATGCTCTGGAAGATGGCAGTCCTACCGTTTATTTTATACACCAGCGTCAAAGGGGAAGACCTCAGCGGGTCCCATGAAATCCATTGGTGGTAGATTCGGGAGGCGGGAGAAAGCCAAGCGGGGAAACGTGGGATTGGATAAAAGGTAAAAGGCATAGGCACATACTTCTCTGACACAGGCAGGTAAAGGGTAGTTAACAGTTAACAATTAGCCTGATGACAAGAATGAGGGGCCTGTGTTTTAGGGTGGGGGGGGAATTACTTTGATATTCCAAAGGCATGTTATTAGGTAGGTTATCTTAGTCGCAAAAAGAGACAGGCTCTGGGAAGGTTGACCTTTGTCAGGGAAAGGACCTGCCTAGGACATGAGTACCCACCACAAACTGCTTTTAGTTGGAAAGCTTTCATTTCAGGCCATCTTCGCTGTTGCTTTAGGTCTCTGAGTTGGCAAGGTTGCCATGCAGGCCTCCCCTTAGCTTGTCAGGTTAGCACGTGGCCCCTTTGCGTCCACACCCTGTTATGTCATTATCTGTGTACACTACCCCCATTAGCTCTCCGAAGGCTGGGGCGGGGTGTCATCCATCCTTGTCCACCCTGCGTGTCTGGTGCCCAGTGGGCACTCAGGCTGGCCTGCTGGAAGTTTGCTAGTCTTTCCTCTCCAGGCTCTCCTCCAGGCAGAGCTATTCCTGTCCTAGAGCTCCTGGTGGCATTTCAGCTGCCTTCCCATGAGGCAGTCCTGGCGAGCCTGGCTCCGCCTCCTCCTGGGGCCTCTTCAAGGTCACATAAGGGTCTTCCCGCTGCCCTCCTTGCCTTAATAGAAATTGCCTTAGATGTTTTCCTCCTAGTTCCAGGAGTCACCTGGGGGACTGGTTTTGGGTCTTTGGAGCAAGGATAAAAACCAGACCCACCCAGGAGAAGGCTGATAGATTTGGCTGTACGAAAACGAAACCTCTATGTGCAAAAGCAAAGATCGATGAAAACACAAACATATTTCCAATGTTAGTGACAAGCCAAGGGCTAATACATATGCAGAGAATTTCACCCAGCCATAAGAAAAGATTTAAAAAAACACAAGGGAGAAAAATGAGTGAAGGACAGGAACCAAAGAATTATAAATGACCAGTAAAATTAAGAAAATAGCCCTGGGCGGTGTGGCTCAGTTGGTTGAGTGTCGACCGGGTGCACCGAGTCGCCGGTTCCATTCCAGGTCAGGGTACATGCCCGGGTTGCAGGCTCAATCCCAGTGGGGAGCACGCAGGAGGCGGCCGATCCGTGTTTCTCTCTCACATCAATGTTTTCTCTTCCTCTCCCTTCCTCTCTCTCTCTAAAAGCAATAAAAAACATATTTAAAAAGAGAGTTAATAGACATGCGAGTGACTAGAACAGTGCCTGGCACAGAGGCGGGAATGAAGGTTATTTCAGTTCTTGGGGGAGGCAGCTTGTCAATATTCATTCAAATTAAAAATACATGTCCCCTGCGACCCAGTCTTTTCTCTTTTAGGGGTTTAGCCTGACAAGTGCACAGGGACAGACAGACAGATGCTCATTGAAGGCAGTTCGTCGCTGGTGTTGGGATGGTTTAACACTGGGGACGCTCTGTGCCGAGCGGAGGGCCGCTCTGCACCTGTCCCTGGGCTGACCACGTGTCCCCTCCCCTCCCTCTCAGGTGGGCCTTTCTGGAGCTGCACACCAATGGCCACTACAATGACAGCCTGCAGGCCTACGCGGCGGGCGTGGTGGAGGCCGCCGTGACCGAGGAGGTAAGGCCAGGTGGGGACGCCGGGGCTCCTGCCTCCCCCACACCCCACCAACGGGTCCCCAGGGAACTTCGGACGGCGCCGAGGTCTGTGCAGAGTGGGCTTCCCGCCCCAGCCCTCCGTCTGGCTGGGGAGAAAGGCTCACGTGCATTCCTTAAACGTTTCCATGAGGTTCCATTGAATGCATATAAAAAACACTTAAGTATTCCAAGTTATAAAGCATAGTGATCACGTGAGCACCCAAACTAAAACCTACAATGTTCCTGACATTATTGCAGCCCCCCTCCCAACCCATCCCCCCTGTTTTCCCTTCCCCTTGAGGTGCCCCACCCTAAACGTGGTGCCTGCCATTCCCATTCATTCAGTCATCAGTCATTTATATTGAGATACAGTTCATAGGCCGTAAAACTCTCTATTTTAAAAGGTCTGATTCAGTGGGGGTTTTTAGTATCTTAATAAGGTTGTGCAGCCATCACCACTGTCTAATTCCAGAACATTCTTATCACCCCAGAAAGAAACCCCATACACATCAGCAGTCACCTTCCTTTTTCCCCCCACACCCCAGCCCAGGGGTGGGCAACCCCCGGCACGCGTGCCAAACACATATATAGAGTGGGGGTCCTGGTAACAGAGGGGGTGTAATCTAGGACAGACTTCGAAGGCTAACGGGTTTCAGCGGAGGGAGATGTCCGGCCCGGGGCTCTGCTTGGGGTAAGCGCTGGCCGGGTGAGAAGGGCCGTCAGGGAGAGGAGCCAGTGTGAGCAGAGGCGCTGCCATCCCGGCGCCCGGGGCTCTGGGTGAGGACTCTTAACCCAAGTGGGGAGCCGGTGGGGTCCGCAGGGGAGAGCGCAGCCTGCTGCCCTGCCCTTGCCCACCTCGCCCGCCTCTCCCCCCCCAGCTCATCTATATGCACTGGATGAACACGGTGGTGAACTACTGCGGCCCCTTCGAGTACGAGGTTGGTTACTGCGAGAGGCTCAAGGGCTTCCTGGAAGCCAACCTGGAGTGGATGCAGAGGCAGGTGGAGCTGAACAAGGACTCCGCCTACTGGCACCAGGTGGGCGGGGCCGCGTGCTCAGTGGGATGGGGCGCGGGTTGGGTCTGCTGTGGGGACCTGGGTCCCGCCCTTCCTGGCCAGCCCTTGGATGTGGCCATCGTTGTCTCCCTCCCTCCAAATAGACCTGCCATTCACCCATCTGTCCAGTCTCCACCCGTCCTTCCTTCCATCCTTCCATCCATCCTTCCATCCATCCATCCATCCACGTGATGGAGCTCCAGCTGTCCCTCCTGGCCTCCCTGTCCCTCCAGCCCATTCTGCCCTCCTGCCGTCAGAGTCCCTGTAGTGCACTGTCAGCGCGCTGTTTTACTTGCATGCAAGGGAGGCGGCTGGGTTGACTGCATTAGAAAAGTCTTCATAGAAGAGGAAGGGGAAGGGGAAACTAGAAAACCCAGGAAGTTGGGGTGCAGGGACTCTTGTTTCCTGAGCCAGGTGAGCTGCTGATTAGCCCAGAGACCCAGGCAGGGCACTGTGCCTGGGGGCCGCTGGCCAGGTCATTAACGAAGTCATTCATGTATGGACCCCCTGGCACCCCTCAAGTTTAACTGTGAAGCGCACACCACGGCGGTCTCTGGAAGCGCCTGCCAGTGTCTGTGAGCACCTCCACCTCACCTGGGCCAGGTGTGCACCTGTCCCTCAGGATTTCTCACTGTCCACCCGCCCACCTGCTCCTACCCTCACTAGAACAGGCTCTTCCTCCCTCCCATTCACCCATCCACCCATCTATCCACCCATCTATCCATTCATCTGTCTACCCACCGACACACCATCCATCTGGCAGATGCTTACGAAGTACCTGGCATGTGCCCAGCACAGTTCAAGGCCCTGCGGGGACACAGTGATGATACTCCATGGTTACAGAACAATGACAGTGACGATGGGGGGAGAAGTCAGCCACATGAGACAGGTGTCCTGAGGCAGCAGCACAGCCAGTAGCTAAACTCAGAACAGCCTGGGAGGCTTCCTGGAGGAGGTGGCTTTAAGCTGGGCTCTTAAGTGGGTGTGATTTGGAAGCTGGCACAGGGCAGGGACATAGTTAATTAATTGAAGGCAGGAGGGTGCTTGGCATGGAGGGGTAGTGGTGGGTCAGGGCCGGCTGGAGCCTGGCGGGTGCACCCTAGGCCTCTCCTGCTCTCTCTGGACCCCAGGCAGGAGAAGGTGTGAGCCTGGAGGAGGCCTCACCCCCTCTGCCCCCTCCTCAGGTGCGGCTGACCCTCCTGCAGCTGAAGGGCCTAGAGGACAGCTATGAAGGCAGCGTGGCCTTCCCAACTGGCAAGTTCACCATCAAACCCTTGGGCTTCCTGTAAGTGCCACCCCAGAGTGGACAGGGCAGGGGAGAGGGCACACACCTCATAGTCAGACAGCCTGGGCCCCGTACTGGCTGTGCCACTTCCTGGCTCCGTGGTCTCGGACCGATCACCTGCCCCCAACCCCCCAGAGGCTGTTTCCTCCTCTGTGACGTGGGTCTGTGACAGACTCAGAGCAGGCACGTAACCCGGTGGCGCCCGGCCTCCTCAGCCTGTTGCAGATCTCTGGGGACCTGGAGGACCTAGAGCTGGCCCTGAATAAGACCAAGACCAAGCACACTTTGGGCTCTGGCTCCTGCTCCGCCCTCATCAAGCTGCTGCCCGGCCACAGTGACCTCCTGGTCGCCCACAACACCTGGAACTCCTACCAGAACATGCTGCGCATCATCAAGAAGTACTGGTTCCAGTTCCAAGAAGGCCCCCAAGGTGGGTGGCTGTGGGTGTATCTGTGTGTGGGCACACGGGCAGGGGTGGGGGAAGGGTGCTAGGAGATGTGGGCCTTGGCCTTAGGCACTCTGTGGTCACTGAGGGGCCTTTCGAAGAGCTCATCGTAGGTTTAGCATGTTAATTTCCTCTTAAGAAATGTTTATTTCACAAGCTGTGTTCATTAGCTAGTGCTGCATAACAAATCGCCTCCGCATTTAAAACAACAAAAGCTTAAAACCACCATTTTGAGAGGGTCACATGTCTATGGGTCAGCTGGGTGGTTTTGTTGTCCTGGGGCAGATGTGGCTGATCTTGGCTGGCTCACTGATGCTTCAGGATCAGCTGGGGCCAGCTGGTTGACCTAGCATGGCCTCATTCCTGGGCGTGTGGTTGGCTGTCAGCTGGCGTGATGGGGCAGCTGGACTTCATGGCCAGCTCGGGCTTGTTCACCTGACATGTGGGCAGGGAAGTGTGGAAGGCCTCGTGAGAGCTGGTTAAACAACTGGCAGAGCATTCGGATGCTCGAAGCAAGTCAGGTGACCAGCTCAGATTCCGGAGGTGGGGGACTAGCCCCCACCATTCGATGTGAGGAGCTGCAGAGCCCATTGCAATGGCATGGATGTAAGCAAGGAAAGAATTACAGCATTTCTGCAAACCACAGGAGGAATACACGAATGCGACCTTGCTGTCAAAAGTGAGAACTTTGCAGCTAAGGCCCAGTACCCCAGAGGGCGTCCCCTACCCCTAGCCCCAGGTCAACCCTAGAGGTAGCCACTGAGATATGGAAACAACCTAAGTGCCCATGTGGCCATCGATGGGTGAACGGATAAAGAAAATATGGTGTACACACACACACACACACACACACACACACACACACAGTGGAATATTATTCAGCCGTAAAAAAGAAAGCAAGCCTGTTATTCACAACAACATGGATGGACCTTGAGGGCATTATGCTAAGTGAAATAAGCCAGACACAAAAAGACAAATACTGCATGATACCCCTTATATAGAGAATATAAAAAAGTCGAAGTCATAGAAGCAGAGAGTAGATTGGTGGTTGCCAGAGGCTAGGGGTGGGGGAAGAGGGAGTACAAGCTTCCGGTTAGAAGATGAGGAAGCTCTGGGGCCCTAACGTAGGGTGATGACTCTCGTTAGCAATGCTGTTGTATACTTGGACTCTGCTAAGAGAGTAGAACTTAGGCGTTCTCACCACACACACTAACGGGACTGTGTGAGGTGGTGGACATGTTAATTAGCTGGATTATGGTCATCATTTCACAGCGATTTAACTCATCCCATTGTGTACCTTAAATATTGACCATTTGTATTTGTTAATTATATCTCAATAAAGCCAGGGAAAAGAATCCCCCCCAAACAAAGCCCATGCTCTCAGATTCCTGGGTATTGCCCTCTGGATTACATTTTTTGCAGTAGGTCTTGGTAATAAAAAACAAAACAAAAGGGAAGCCAGCCCAGCCAGTGTGGCGCAGGTGGTTGAGCATTGACCCATGAACCAAGAAGTTACCGGTTCGATTCCGGGTCAGAGCTCATGCCCGGGTTGCAGGCTCCATCCCCAGTAGGGGGCCGGCAGGAGGCAGCCAGTTGATGGTTCTCTCTCTCCCTCTCCCTTCTCTCTCTCTAAAATCAATAAAAACATTAAAAAAAAGTAAGTAAAAACGGTACTAGTAAGCAGTCAGTATATATATGTATTTTGTTACTAGCATTCACACACACCCACACACACATACACACACACACCTGACTTGCTAAATAGCAGAAAGAAATGTGTGTGTGCGGGGGTGGGGGCGGCCGGGGAGAGGTCAATGGGGGAAAAGGGAGACGTATGTAATACTTTGAACAATAAAGAATTTAAATTAAAAAAGAAAAGGCTTCCCCTGGGGCCTGCTGCTCCCCACCGGGACACTCCCAAGTCTGGATGGGTGGGGGTGCGGGCCCCCCACGTGGGCTTGTCTGACCAGCACCCCCACTCCGGCCCTGTCCCCCACAGAGGATTCTCCCCTGGCTCCTGGCAACAAGCTGGTCTTCTCGTCCTACCCCGGCACCATCTTCTCCTGTGATGACTTCTACGTCCTGAGCAGCGGGCTGGTGAGTCTCCCTACCCTGACCCCGTCCTCCCCGGGGTGCTCCTCTCACAGCAGCGGTGGGCGGGCAGGCACTTGGACTACTGGTCGGGGCTTCCTTTAAAAAAATGACTCAATTGCAGTTGATATACAACATTGTTAGTTTCAGGTGTGCAGCGTAGTGATGAGACGTTTATATAGCTTACGAAGTGACCCCCTGATAAAGCTAGTACCTGTCCATAGGGGGGTAGGTGGGGCTTTTTTTTCCCTTAATATATTTTTTAAAAATTGATTTTTAGGAAGGGAGAGGGAGAGAGAGATAGAAACATCAGTGATGAGAGAATCATTGATTGGCTGCCTCCTGCACGCCCCACACTGGGGATCGAGCCCACAACCCAGGCATGTGCCCTACCTGGAATCGAACTGTGACCTCCTGGGTCATGGGTCAACGCTCAACCACTGAGCCACGCTGGCCGGACAGAGTGGGGCTTCTTAAATGCAGATCCGCAGGGCCCAGCTGGGCGTCCTGAGCCTGCCGCCGGCCTGGGCCTCTGCACTGTAACACAGCTCCTCAGAAATCGCTGGTCTCGGGGCCTTCGGAAACGGCCTTGACCTCAGCGAGGAGAGCCGTCCCTCTCCCGCGCGACCTCGCTGAAACGCCACCTTCTCTCTTGCTTTCCACAAAACCCCTCTAACCTGGCCAGGTTTTCTGAATAAATGTTTACGAGGTGTTGTTTTTACCGGCTTTTCCTGGAGGGGGTCCAAACACATTTAGAAATCGGAGCCTGGCACCCTCCCCGGGGCAGCGAGCCCTGCGATCGCCAGGGCAACACGCAGAGGAGAAAAACATGGCTCTAAAGATGCCAATTCGCTGGGGGTGGGAGGGGGGCGGGCTCTATTCTGTTAGCTTTTGAGGGGAGTGAGGGATTTAGTCCCTTAAGTTGAAACAGGTGTGAGAGGGCCAAGCGGTGGGTGAGGGCAGCCCCTTGCTCAGTCCCAGGTGGGGAACATGGAAATGGTGGAATCAGTTACCCGGAAAGTGTCCAGGTGGACATTTACCTCCCATCCGGGTCCGTAACTGGCTTTGTGCGCAGACCCCTCGGCTGTCTGGGAGCTGTGGCCCCCACCCCAAAGCAATGTTTTTAAGTGTGTAAACCAAAACATGCGGGATTAGAAAGGACACCCGTCCTGTTGAAATGTGCTTATCAGAATGTTATCTAAGTCAGTCTGAAACGTTTGTGCCGGAACAGAAGGTGCAGGCGCAGGTGCCGCCTGAGTCACCTAGAAGTAACGCGGGCCGTAAACGATATGGCCCCCTGGTGGGGCAGCGTGTGATTTCTGTCCGGGACAGCTCAGTACCCTCATACCTCCGTGGGGCGTCGCCTGTGTTAACAATGGAGGAGATGGGAATTCAGTTTGACGTTAGTGGAAATAAAATGTACTGGTTTCCCCATCCAAGTCTGCAGGCTCCCTGAGAACTGCCCCAGGTTAAGAGCCGCCTGCTGGAGAGAGAGGACAGTGACTCCGCACTGCCCCTCGCTCCCCGGGGGCGGGGCTTTGGGGACCGAGCTGGTCTCAGCCCTGGCGATGGCTGTGGCTGCCAAGAGCAAGAGGGTGGGGGGAGGGGAGAAGCTGTCCCTGCCTGGGCATCGCAACTCAGGCCTGCTGTGCAGATTCCTCTTTTATTCTTTTTAAAAAATATATTTTTATTGATTTTTAAAGAGAGAGGAAGGGAGAAGGATAGAGAGAGAAAAACAGCGATTAGAGAGAAACATCATGAGTTGTCTGCCTCCTGCACACCCCCTACTGGAGATCGAGCCCACAACCCGGGCATGTGCCCTGCCTGGGAATTGAACCAATGACTTAGTTCATTGGTCAACACTCCACCACTGAGTCACACCGGCCGGCGGATTCCTCTTTTACGGTCACATTTACGGCTGCTGCTCTCTTAGCTGTTTCTCAGTTTTGTATGAAAAGGGGAGAAGCATGGGAGTGTCCTGCTGTGGGGAACAAGCCCTGATTGGGGAGCTGGAAGGTGGGGGTCGCATCTTGGACCACCCGCTTACCAGCAGGACCCTGGGCAAGTCTTCAGCCTCCTTGGCCTCAGTTTACCTTGCTCTCCTTTTGCCGGGAGGCCTGTGAGTGCGGAGACGAAGGCCATCTGGGGGCCAGCAGCGCAAGCCCCCCAGCCCCCTGGGAAACTGCAGGGCAGGGTGGAAACGGCTGCCACCCTCTGGGGAAGAGTCGACCGCCTGGGGGGTCCCTAGACACGGCCCCTGGGCTCTTCAGGGGCTCATCCCGGGCAAAGCTGATGCGCGGTCACGAGTCCCCGCAGTGCCCATCCGGCCCCAGGGAGGAACGTGAGGTTTTGAAACGTGGTCACCGTGAGCGCCGACGAAGCCGCATGCGCCGGCTGTAGCCAGGTGGCTCTTCACGCCGCCCCCTCGGCTCCCCCGCAGGTGACCCTGGAGACCACCATCGGCAACAGGAACCCGTCCCTGTGGAAGTTCGTGCAGCCCCAGGACTGCGTGATAGAGAGTGGGTGCGCAACATCGTGGCCAACCGCCTGGCCTCGGACCGGGGACACCTGGGCAGAGCCTCCCAAGAGTTTCAACCACCGCGCCCGTGAAGTGGGCTTTCGGCCCTTGTCCTTCCCGACTCCCCCCCCCCGCCCCGAGAGAGGGACCAACCGCCCCCTGACGCTCTGACCCTCAGCGCCCCTCGCCCTCTGCAGAGCCCTTTCACGGTCCTCACGAGGGTCCCCTCCCTCGTTTTGCTCTGTTGTTTAATCCTCACCCAAGGATACCTTTCCATGGCTTTCTAGAGAGACTGGAAGGGCGGGGGGAGAGAGAACATCGATCTGAGAGAGACTCATCGATTGATTGCCTTTCACACGCGCCCCGACCAGGGCCAGGGATCGAACCTGCAACCCAAGCACATGCCCTTAACTGGGCGTTGAACCCGAGACCCTTCAGGTTGAGAACTGCCGCTCTAGCCACTGAGCAGCACCAGCCCGGGCACCCTCCCTTGTTTTACACTCGGGGGAAACTGAGGCTGAGGAGGGAAGCATTTGCCCTCTCCTGCGGGCTTCACCCCGGGAAAGGCCCCAGGGGAGGGACAGGAAGAGACTGGAACTTGAGAGCTTGGGGACAGTGGGGAAGGCCGTCGAGGAGGTGGGCGTGGGTGGGCGAGGGCTTGACTATCAGGGCAGGGGGGCCCGGGGCAGTGGCTCCAGCCTCCGTTCAGTCCTCCCTCTTTGCCCCCGGCAGGTACAACAACCAATGGATGATCGTGGACTACAAGGCGTTCGTGCCGGGTGGGCCCAGCCCTGGGAGCAGGGTGCTCACCATCCTGGAGCAGATCCCGTGAGTGCCCTGGGGAGGGGCCAGGCTCCAGGCAGAGACCCGGAGGCTGCAGCGTGTGGGAGAGAAAACCCAAGGAAGGCGAGGTTGGCAGAGAAGGCATCCCTGATGGGGGCTCAAGATTCAGGGCGTAACCCTGCTCCCAGGCGGTGCGAGGCCCTGGGGGCCCTGGAGCGCGCAGAGCCCACAGGAGCCCTTCCTCACCGCCCTGCCCTCTCTTCGCCAGGGGCATGGTGGTGGTGGCCGACAAGACCGCGGAGCTCTACGAGAAGACCTACTGGGCCAGCTACAACATACCGTAGGCGTCCCTCCTCGCCTCCTGTGTCTGCCCCGCCCCCTCGCTCAGCTCTCCCCGCCGTCAGGGCCCTGCGAGCCAAAAACCCACCCCACCCCTTCTCTGGCCCGGAAAGGCCCGGCGGTGTGGGGTACACGTGGCGCTTAAGTCA
>NW_005872659.1:23476-25682 GCF_000147115.1 Myotis lucifugus | reverse complement strand
TCCCATTTCCAGAAGACGACACTGAAGCCCTGAGAAGAGTGCTTCACTTTCCCAAAGCTCCCTAGCTGGGTGGTGATGAAGCGAGAGTTGGGAGCAGTCTCTTAGGCCCCGAGCCTGAGCTTGGCCACCCCACAGCACAACCAGGTCATTGTTGTTTGCTGTCCTGCCCGCCCCTCCGCCTCCCGGTCGCGGCCAGGTGAGGTCAGTGGGGCCCATGAGTGACCGCTCTCATCCCTGCAGGTCCCTTCGAGTCCGTGTTCAACGCCAGTAGAACTGCTGGGCCTGGTGGCCCAGTACGAGGACTGGTTCTCCTACGACAGGAACCCTCGGGCCCAGATCTTCCGGCGGAACCAGTCGCTGGTACACGATGTGGACTCCATGATCCAGCTGATGAGGTGCGTCGGGGACAGCGAGCCCGGAGCCACGTGGCACGCTCTGTGCTGTTCGCTGTCACTCATTCAGACCTCACAGCACGCCCCGCGGGCAGGGGTGTGGCCCCACTCAGCGTGAGTCCCGCCGCCGGCCTCCCCTACAGGCGGGGACACTGACCTGCGGCTGTGTGAGCGCCCTGTGCTGGCGCTGGGCTTGGTACTGGAGACGCAGGCACAGAGCAGGTCCCCCACTGTCCTCAGGGCCACCCTGTCCGTCATGTGGAGATGCACCGAGCACACTGAGCGGATGCGTAACGGGGACTGTCAGGCCCCAGAAATGCTCTATTGGGACAAGAGGGTGTCCTCCTCGGAGGACGGAGGGCGGGGTGATGAGGCGGAGGGGGAGGGACCCCAGCAGCGGGAGGGGGGTGGCTCACTGAAAGGGACTGTGTTCTGGGGCTGCTGCCTGGAGGAGTTTGGTCCTCACCCCCCAACCCCCTTCCCAGCACGACCGGTCCCTCCCTTCCCACATCCAGGTACAATGACTTCCTGCACGACCCCCTGTCACTGTGCAAGGCCTGCAGGCCGCAGCCCAACGGGGAGAACGCCATCTCGGCGCGCTCTGACCTCAACCCGGCCAACGGCTCCTACCCGTTCCAGGCGCTGCAGCAGCGCTCCCACGGGGGCATCGATGCCAAGGTCTGCCAGGGCCCGGGGCTGTGGGTGGGCTCGGTCACCGTGATGGCTGGGGAGGGGGTGGGGTGATGGCTGGGCAGACGCAGATGGCAGGGTGGAGTCAGGGTCAGAATCGGGCTGGGGGTAGTCCAGGCTCGAGTGGGTGCCGGGGCCCCTGGGTTGGGTTGGCTTGGAGCCCAGCCATCGCTCTGCCCCGGCCCCCAGGTGACCAGCATGGCCCTGGCCAAGGCCTTGCGCCTGGTGGCAGCCAGTGGCCCCACGTGGGACCAGGTGCCCCCTTTCCAGTGGAGCACCTCGCCCTTCAGCGGCCTGCTGCACATGGGCCAGCCCGACCTCTGGAAGTTCTCGCCCGTCAAGGTCTCGTGGGACTGAGGCCGCCTCTGCCGCCGCCGTGACCTCCTGCCCGTCCCGTCCGTGGCCTTTGCCCCCTGTTGTGCCCAGAGCGGGGACCCGGGTCTGCCAGGTTCATGCTCATCTGGGCACCTCCTCCTGGGTGGGGCGCGGGACTGACTCCCTCTCAGGAGTGGGTGAGTGCCATTCTGTCTCCTCTGCCTCTGCCTCTGCCTCTGTCTCCTTCTTTTCCCTGTTCTCTCTCTGTTCTCTCTGCTTCTCTACCCTCCTCCCCCCCTTGTGCTGCCCCTGCAGAGGGACCAGGTCTTGGGGGCCCCGTGGGTTTGAGCCCAAGGCCTGGGTGTTCCCTGTGGCTGGCGCCGATCCCCGCCCCAGCTCCCCGCCCCCTCGGGAAGCAGCCGTGTCCCCACTGGACAGCTTCCTCCAGGACGGAAATGAACACAAACACAAACAAACCAAAGTTCCTGGCGACTGTGGCTGAGGCCCGAGGGTCCTCTCTCCGGGACCAGGCAGGAGTGTCACGCCTGCTCCAGCCTCATGCCCCGCCCCAACGTGGGCGTGCCCCTGGCCCCAGGCAGTGCCCACGGTTCCCCTGCTGCAGGTACCAACTCGCAGGCTGTGATGATTAAACGAGAGAGGCCGTGCCCTGTGCTGTGCTTTTGGGCAGTGGGGAAGGCTGGGTCCGTGCCTTTTCTCAAGACTGGGATCTGCACTGTCCTTCTTGCATCTTTCTGTTCATCCTTTTGTCTGTCCCATCTGTCCATTTATTGCCAACCACCCACCCATTG
>NW_005872659.1:21831-23356 GCF_000147115.1 Myotis lucifugus | reverse complement strand
CAATCCATCCATCCACCCACCCACCCATATACCCATTCATTCATCCATCCACCCACCCATATCCATCTGATGTTTATTGAGCACCTACTTTGTTCTGGGTCCTTTTCTGGGACCTGTTAACCACAAGAGCTCCCCAAGTCCTACTGTGGGGTACAGAGCAACACAAAGCAGGGTCCCGCCCTGTCTGTTCATACCCACAAACCCACACTGGAGATGAGACTCGCCCAGTGCTGTGTGCCTGGAGAGAGGAAAGCACCCGCCCTGGAGCCGGAGACCTGAGTTCAAATCCTGTCTCCATCTCCTACTAGCAGTGGGGCCTGACCTCTCTGGGCCTGGGTTCCTCCTCTGAGAAATGGGGTGAGGATGTGAGCAGCACTTCGGGGGGTGGCGTGTAAAGATTCGCCGCAGTGGTGGCTGTGACCCCCTCAGCATTCACTCACCAGCAAGTCTTCCCCACCACTTAGCACATGCCAGGGCCTGTGTACGACCCTGTGGCTGCCTTATAACTAAAGGCACAAAAAAGTCCCTGCTCCTAGGGAGGGTGACGTCGGCGAGGGAGTCCAAGCAGTAAATAACACGGGTCTGCACGACGCTGAGACATGGTCTGGAGGAAGTCCAGGCTGGGAGGCTCGGTGATGGGGGGCCCCCCAGGGCCGTTCTGTCGGGAGGGCGACTCCAGGCTTCTCCCCGGCATGATTCTGGCCCCTCCGCTTTCTGGGAGGCGGGACAGCCATGTAGCTGAGATGTTTCTGAACAGAGGTTGGGGGATCATGCCTAGTGGCCCACTAGGGCTTCCGCTGACCCGGCAAAGACAGGACCCACCGCTGCAGAGGCTGCTGGAGAGGCCGCTTCTCTCGGCACCTGCGCCCTGGAGTTTCCCACAATCCTCAGCTCCACAGTGGCAGCTGCTGCTCCTCCGTGGCCTCTGCCCTTCCCTGATGGACAGGTGTCTGGCAGCTGGTTGGCCCCAGCCCCCTGCACCTCGGATCCTCTAGTGGGCAGAGGGGGCTGCCTTGCCTCGTGGGGGTTCCGCGCCCCTCCAGGCGGGACCGTGGGAGCTGGAAGCTGTCCCACACGGAGCAGGTTTCCCGGGCTGGGCCCCATGTAGTTCCACTCTATCCCCAGGGGCTATTCTGGGCCGCGGGGCTGAGGTGTTTAAAACACGCATGGAGGTCGGAAGGCCTGAGGCTGGTGTGGGCTGAGGGCGGGTTTTCCACTCCTCCCCAAATCTCAGCCTCTGCTCATTGTTGGGGTGGGTGGGGGACCCTCCCAGCCTGGGCTCATGGCCTGGTGTCTGGAGAGATTAGAGTGGCTTCAAACTTCGCTTTGAACTTGGGGATCCAATAAGGTGGCCAGCAGCTGCTATCGGGGGTTCGGGGACATTCCTGAGGGCGATGGGGCCTCTCCCAGCCCTGGAGGCTCCCGCCTGCCTTGAGAGAGGGCTTCATGTTTCAGAGGGTTTGCCTGACACTCACTTCGAGTCCACTCCTTCCCTGTCCCTGAGATGATGTCCAGTGTCGGGGTA
>NW_005872659.1:0-20380 GCF_000147115.1 Myotis lucifugus | reverse complement strand
TGTTCATTAACCCAGCCGGCCCCTGGGGACAGGAAGATTAAAGGGCCAGCCCAAAGTGCCTCCTGTGTTTTTGTTTGTTTTTTTTTTAACCCTCCTTTTTCCTAGGCTGAACCCAGGAGGAGTCCAACCCTAGGTTACAGCCCCCATTCCTGAATCCATCACGGAGGCCTATGCTTTCCCTTTTTCACCCCTGGCTGCCAGGGAAGCTCAGAACGAACATTTAAAAATAGTTATGATTCCCTGCTTTTCGGTTATCAGGCTTCTTCATTTGGCCTTTCTATTTTTACTACTGCATCGTATTCAATGGGGAGTCCTAGGGAGGGGATGGGAGACAGATCTGTGGATAAACCTGCAGCGATGGAATCCCCTGGCATACCAAGTGGTCAGGAAAGCCACTTGGTTCCTGAACCAGCAGGTTGGGTCTTGAAAGGACTTGGCACATACCCACAAACTTCTCAATAGCGGCCACAGCCTCCCGGTCGGAGATAACTTCTGAGAAAATGGGGTGTTCCTGAAACAGCTTCAGGGCTTGAGCCCCCACGGTCCTCACACACAGAGCCTTGGCCACACTGGCGGGGGGGGGGCGTGGAGAATAGGAATGGGGGAAACAGAGGTAGGAGAGAGGAGGGAAGTGGAGATCAGAATAGAGAGGGAGAGAAAGAGACAAAGTTGGATGTGAGAGGGAGGAGGGACTGGGGTCCATGGGCATGGGGCGGGGGTGCCCTCTATAGCTAAAGTCCCAGGGGCCTCCCAACCAGAGCGGGGGCTTCTAACGAGACTGTTGGAATGGGGGCAAATGGCATCATTTCTGTTCAACTTGACTCACGAACAAACACCTGCAAGGCCCCCTGTGCTTCCCTGACAGGACTCCCAGCCTCAGCTCCAGGTTGTCACCTTCACCTGCCCAAGTCCCATCCTGTCCTTCAAGGCTCAGGATTAAGGCTGCCTCCTCCAAGGAGTCCTCCAGGGGGCGCACTCAGTCCCATGGCCCAGGTAGAATTCTCAAATGATCCTCCCCATATCTCTCTCTCTCTCTCTCTCTCTCTCACACACACACACACACACACACACACACACACCCCACTTCCCGAGGAAGCGTTCGGTGCCATTCATTCCCACAACAATTCTTGTAGTTCATTGGTTCAATTTCACAGAAGGGAAGTCTGAGGCAGAGCGTGTGCCGTCACTTGGCCAGGGAGCCGTGGTGCCGGGACTGCAAACGGGACCCGAATACCTCCAGGACCTGCCCTGTAACCAGCCTCCCCAGAGACAGCCCTGGTTCTGCTCCCAGCTCAGTCCCCATTTGCCCATGAGCATCTCCTGGTTGGACCAGCTCAGCCCTTAGGCCAGCATATGGCCCATAGTAGGTGCTCAACAAAGGCTCTTTCACTCCCAGCACTGTAGGAGCAGAGGCCCACAGGACAGCCCCGGGTGCTGGGCTCAGGAATCCAGAAGTTCTTACCTCGGCTCAGTCTGCCCCATCTGTGGCAGAGACCTTTGCCGTGGTTGGCAAACTGCGGCTCGCGATCCTCATGCGGCTCTTTGGCCCCTCGAGTGTGGCTCTTCCACAAAATGCCACCTTCTGCACATGGGCCACGAAGTTTCAATCGCACTGTACGTGTGCGTCCGCACGTGGTATTTTGTGGAAGAGCCACACTCAAGGGGCCAAAGAGCCACATGTGGCTCGCAAGCCGCAGTTTGCCGACCACTGGCTATTCTAGCTGCACACAGCGACACCTGGTAGGAAGACATTTCCCAGCCTCCCTTGCAGCAGGTGTGGCCATGTGACTGAGTTCTGGCCAATGAGAGGAAAGTGGAATATTGTGTCTGTCTTTAAAGGGAGGGGCTTAGCTACTGCCCTGCTTCCTGCCAGATGGAGTGTGGGTGTGAGGGTTGGCACTCAGGCAGCTATTTTGGCCCACGAGGCCACATAATAAGGATGGCGGAGAACAAACAAGGGACCTGGGCAGCTGGCTTCATAGAGCTGCCCCTGGATTGCCTCCCTCTAGACTTTTCTTTTTTTAATAAGAGAGGAAATAAAATCCAATCTCGTTTAAATCGCTGTCTGGATTCCTATATAAAGCAGCCACACCTAATCCTAATTAAACACCATGTGCCAAAGGTTTGGGCTGGGATATGAACTCCATGGGAGCAGGAGCGGTGTTTATCCACCTCTCTCCCCACATCAGCCGGGGTCTTGCACATGTTAGGGGCTCAGTAAATGGCTGGCAAACGAATGAAGGGTGCAGCCCGGCTGGCATGGCTCAGTGGTTGGTCATCCACCTATGAACCAGGAGGTCACGGTTTGATTCCCGGTCAGGGCACATGCCCGGATTGTGGGCTCAATTATGGGGGGTGTGCAGGAGGCAGCCGATCAATGATCCTCTCTCATCATTGATGTTTCTATCTCCCCTCCTCTCTGAAATCATAAAAATACATATTAAGCCCTGACTGGTTTGGCTCAGTGGATAGAGCGTTGGCCTGCAGACTGAAGGGTCTGGGTTTGATTCCAGTCAAGGGCATGTACCTTGGTTGCGGGCACATCTCCAGTAGGGGGTGTGCAGGAGGCAGCTGATCGATGTTTCTCTCTCATTGATGTTTCTAACTCTCTAGCCCTCTCCTTTCCTCTCTGTAAAAAATCAGTAAAATATATATTTACAAAAATACATATTAAAAAATTCAAGGAAGAGTGCAAAACCCTGCCACAGAGGAACTCAATACAGGATGAATATTAGACTTTTTTGCAGGAGGAAGTGTGACGTTCATGGTTCAGGGCCATGCAGACATGGGCTCAGTCCCCGCGGGACCGACCGCTCACTGGCTGTGGGCTCTGGGCAGGTGAACAGAGCCTCAGTTTCCTTACCTATAAAAGGGGGCGCCAGGACCTACCTGCAGCCAGCACCAAGGGGGTGCTGAACCCCTGATGAAGGCAGCCCGGCTGCTCACCTGGTAACCTGGTCCAGAGGGACGAGCTTGCCTGCAGAGGTGGCCGCGTGGAAGCTGTGGGCTCCCTTGGTCTCCATGGCGATGATGGGCACGTCCCCCCAGCCCACCTCCTGCAGCCCCTGGACCACTCCGCACAAGAGGCCGCCGCCCCCCACCGACAGCGCGATGGCCCCCGGCTTTGCGCTCAGCGTCTCCTTCAGCTCCTTCACGATGGAAGTGTGGCCGTCCCTGGAGGGTGGGGGAGGGACCGGGTCAGGGCTGGGGCCCTGGGGACACTGGGCAGGGGTCCTCTGCCACTTGTCCTCGGGGCTGGTCTCCTCCCTGACTTCCAGCTGCCAGCATCTGCATCTCTACCTGGAGGCTCCCGTTGGCCCCCAGCGCTGCCTCTGTGTGTGACACCTGGCTGTGCGGACAGGTGACAGCCCTGAGGACACCCCTCACGCAGGGCCTGTGTGAGTGAATAAGCACCCAGCATCCTCTCCTGCCGCTGGGTAACTGGTGCATGTTCCACTGGCTCCCAGGGGCCCCCAGGAAATCAAGCTCCAGCTGCCACAGCAGTGCCCTGCCCAGGAGAGCCCATTCAAGGCGTCCTTCCTGCCTCATCTCCCGTCCCCCTCTGCTCGGGAATCACCTCCCAAGTCAACGGCTTTCCCTGAAATCCTGGTCTCGGGACCTGCTCCCGGGCACCCAGCCGCAGGCACTGAGCTCGCGATCGTTCACGGCCGCGGAGGATGGGCGTCGGAGCACACATGTGTGTGCTTCTGGGTGATGGTGTGTGCACACACATGTGCAACCGCTGTGCATAAGAATGTGCCCGCGTGCCTTGTGGCAGGCGCCCACCCAGTGGTCAGGGGGTGGATGCCACCCTGGGCTCCATGTACCAGATGAGGGGGTCGTCGAAGGGAGAGACGAAGACCCAGTCTGAGTTGTTCTTCGCCAGGGCCGTGGCCAGCTTGTGGGCCTCCTCCAACGTCTGCAAGACCACGGGGGACGCAGAGGAGGTGAGCGGCCGGGGCGCCTTCCTCTGCCACCAGCTGCCCTCCACGTCCCCGCTCAGGTCGGCACTCACCTCACCCACCACCTGGACCGTGGCGCCCTCACTCCTGAGCCGCTCGATGGTGAGGGCGGGTGTGGTCTTGGGCACGACGATGGTGGCGGGGATGCCCAGCCTCCTGGCCGCGTAGGCGGCCGCCATGCCCGCGTTGCCCGCTGCCAGGGGTGGTGGGTAGAGAGTGTGTCAGTTCGGGACGGCCTGGGGGCCCAACCCCCGGCCTCTGAACCCCCCTGGGTGGCCTCAGGCCTCCCCGCTGAAATTCCAAATTGGGCTGGCTGCAAACATTTGCAACGGCTCCCAGCTCCCGGCTCCCGGCTGGGGACACCAGGGCCCAGAGAGGTGGAGCTCCTGCCCCCGACACACAGCAGAGGGCAGGAGGAGGCGTGCAGGCCGCTTACCTGAGCAGCAGACGAAGTGTTTGCAGCCTTGCTCGGCCTTCTGCGGAGACGAGGGGAGGGGGTCAGGCTGCCCCTGGGCTCTCTCCTCTCACCTGGAGTCCTACCCGCCCAGCCCCTGGGTTCTAACTGAGTGGTTTCGGAACTTTACTGCCTCAGCCTCTCAGGTGACATCTCCCCTCCATTCCCCTCCCCAGGAGCCTGGCTCAGGGAGGGAGGGAGAGGCGGGCAGCTGAGAGCTCTGGGATCAGCCCTAGGGGACCCTGGTGATGGGCACCCCTTCCCCAGAGGAAGCGCTAGTGGTGGGTGCGTGGGCCTCGCGGGCAGCCTTGCCTGGAGCTCCTAGGGTCTCCCATGGCACCGGCCCTGCCCATGGAAGAAAGAGGACCTGTCACCCTCCCTGAAGCCGTCCTGTACCTTCTGGCAGAGGTGGCCGATGCCCCTGATCTTGAAGGAGCCCGAGGGCTGGGCACTGTCCATCTTGATGTAGACGCTGGTGCCGGCCACCTTGGACAGGGCCATGCTGTCTCGGATCGGGGTCTTCATGTGCAGGGGCTCCTGGGAGGCCATCGCGGGGGGAAGGGAGGGCGGAGGCGGCGGAGCTGGTGGCTGGACCAGGAGAGCGAGGGGAGGCCGGCGGTGGTCTGGGTGGACGGGCTGGGTGGACAGCCCACGCGCGGATGGAGGGAGGGTCGATGGACAGGTAGGCTGTCTTCTGAATTGTCCCAGGGCTACCAGGTGCCGGTTTTATCCTGTGGGCAGGGCTGGCCACATCCCCCGGGCTGGCCACGCCCCCTGGCCCGAGGCCTGGGGCTGCCCGGAGGGGAAATGGAAGCTGGCTGTTCCTCCCTGGCTGCTTCCTGGCCTCTCCCTCTCCCTTTCCTATCACTGCCCTTCCACAGCCTCAGCTTCTTTCTTTGCAAACAATTCCTCCGGCCCAACGACGGTGGGCAGCCAGCCAGGAGGCCCCCAGAGGCCCTGCACTAAGGCCGCCAGCAAGTGCTGGCACATCATGGGACCCGAGAAACAAACCCTGGAGGAAGCGGCTGCCACCATGCTCCCATCTCACAGGAAGGGAAGCTGAGGCACGGGCGGGAAGAGGGGTGCTCTGGCACTGGAACCAGCAGTCTGACTCCCAAACGTGCAATCGAGACACAGCTCTTTTTTTTAATTTTAATATCTTTTTATTGATTTTAGAGAGAGGGTCAGGGAGAGGGAGAGAGAGATAGAAACAGCGATGAGCGAGAAACATCGATTGGCGGCCTCCTGCACGCCCCACGCTGGGGATCAAGCCCGAAATCCGGGCAGGTGCCCTGACTGGGATGGAACAGGTGACCTCTTGGTTCATGGGATGATCGATTCTCAACCACTGAGCCACAGCGGCCGGGATGGACGGAGTTCTTGATCACCTCCCAATGTCATCCTTTCAGGACTCCTGTGTTATCCAGGGGCCGATGGCATCATGGGTAACACCCAGGCCGACCAGGGTTCAAATGCTGACGGCCGTTCACTAGCTGCGCGGCCTCGGCCGTCCCTGTGCCTCCTGGAGCCTCCTTCTGCCCCTCTGCTCACCCGGGAATAGAGGACAGGACAGCGCACGCATGGAAGGAGCCCAGAACACAGCCTTCGGCAGTGTCACCATCGTCACCGTCCTCATCGTCCCAGAACTGCGGGGTCTTCCACCGGAACTCACTCCCTGCCCAGGCCCGGCCTCCTGTCTGTCTGTCTGTGAGCAGGTGTAAGCAGGGGGTCTGTCTGTACACAGGGTGGTGCATGCACACTCCCCCCCCCCCCCTCCATCCCAGGCCGCTTCTCTTCCCCGGCCCCTCAACAAAGCTCTCTTGTCCGCTCGGCCCGGACAGGAATATCGATGAGACGAGGGCAGGAGGGCTCAAACAGCCCGCATAGCCGCCCCTTTGCGGACGAACAAGTTTTCCCCTCCTGCCGCCCCCCCCCCCCGGACCTTCCACAGGCACAACGAGCCCCCTCCCCAACAGGACGCCCCCAGGCGTGCGCTGGGCATACAGGTGCGGAGCCGCAGTGATGTGGGCGCCCTGAAGCTCACGTGCAGGCCTGTGTGCACCGGAGCGTATACAGTTGGTGCTCACGATGCCCCACAGCTGATCTCACGCGCAGGGTTTCCCACGTGGGGTGTCACTCAATCTTCAAGCCTGAGGTGCGTGGGCATTTTGAGCCCCATGTCCCAGGGAAAGAGTCAGGCTCAGGGGTGGAGTAACAGTGTCACCCAGGGGGCAGGGTTGAGGTGGGTCGGGCGGGCCATTAGGGGTCACATTAGGGGTGTCAGAGGGAGGCGTGTGACAGGCGGGATCCACACCGTCAGGGAGGTGGGAATGGAGGCCCCGCTGTCTTACAATGTGCAGTTCCCTCTGCTGCACGGCCACCTCTCGGTGATGGAAGGCGGGGCTGCACGGGCGGGAAACGCCAAGATGGGTTCTTTCTTTAGGCCTTTCTAGAGTGTTCCATGTGTTTCCACAAAAATGTGTCACTGTTGTGATTTGAAAAAAAGAAAATTAAGAAAAAAAAAAGTCAGCCCTGGCCGCTGTGGCTGATGGGAGCATTGGCTGGAGCGTCGTTCTGTGAGCCAGAAGGTGACGGGTTCAGTTCCCAGTCAGGTCACATGCCCAGGTTGTGGGTTTGGTCCCCGGTTGGGGCGTGTATGGGAGGCAACCTATCAAGGTACCTCTCTCACATTGATGTTTCTCTCTCTGTCTCTCCCCCTTCCTCCCTCCCTAAAGTCAATAATAAATACATAGAAAATCAATCATAAAAGAAACAAAAAGAGGGAAAAAAGACAAAACATATGTCACCGTTGTGACATCCTGTCTGGGCATATCCTTGTCCTAAATAATAACTTCATTGAGATATAGTTCACCTCGCCTACGACTCACTCGGTTACAGAGTATCAATTGTAGGACATTTCATCACCCCAGAAAGAACCCTATACCCATTAGCGGTCACCCCTCCCCTCCCGCCCCTGTGTCACCCATCTGCTTTCCGTCTCTATCGATTTGCCTATTCTGGACATTTCATATAAATGGAACCAGACACCAGGTGATTTTTGTGTCTGGCTTTTCTCACTCCACATCATGTTTTCAAGGTTTATCCATGTTGTAACATGTATTGGTGCTTCATTCCTTTTTATGGCTGTATACTATTCCATGTCTGCATAGACCATATTTATTTAAGTAGGTTTTTATTGATTTCAGAGCGAGGAGGGGAGAGGAAGAGAGAGATAGAAACATCAGTGATGAGAGAGAATCATTGATCGGCTGCCTCCTGCACGCCCCACACGGGGGATCGAGCGGGACCCCTGGGCATGTGCCCTGGCTGGGAATCGCACCTCCCAATCGATGTTTAACCAGCTGAGCCACACGGGCCAGGGTAGACCGCATTTCATTTATCTATTCATTCATCGGTGAATATCTGCCGTTCGGGCAGACCTTCACGTTTAAATATATAAAACGTATGTACATGTGTGCATACATGTGTGGTTCTGTCCCGTCGCATGGATAAGACCCCGAGAGCCTAGCAGGACCCGGGCCCCACCCACGGTCATCCTGGGGAGGACGTGGAGCAAACCAGGCAGATCTCGGTGTGGCGGGGACACTCTGGCCAGTCAGCGGCTGGAGGGTCGGGGAAGGTGGCCGCTGTCGGTCGCGGTCAGGGAGGTCGGCTCGTGCCTGTGGCTCCGGCTCCCAGGCGTGTCTGATCCAGATAGAGCTGTTACATCACACCTCCCGGCAGGTGGCCCTGAGGGTGGCCGGATCACAGTGTCCTTGGCTGCGGGAGGTGGGGATTCTGACGGTTGTTTTCACACTTGGGAGGAACGGACAGCTCTCACCTCAGCTTGCCCTGCCGGCGGGTGAAGCCAGCCCTGAACTCCTGGTTAGTTAAGTTACCGGTTCCCGAGTCCCTCACAGTTCGGCTGAAGCTGAAACCCAGCCGTGTAACTTCCCTTAGCGTCAGTTCCCTGCCCCCAGAGATGGGGTTGGGGTAGCTACTGGGTATTTGGAGACTTAGAGACGATGGCAGACCAGTGCCAGGCACAGAGTAGGGCTCAGAGAATAGTAGGTGCTATTATGATGATCTTTGGTCTTATTATTATTACTAGAGGCCCGATGCACGAAATTCTTGCAAGAGTAGGCCTTCCTTCCCCCGGCTGCTGGCACTGGCTTCCCTCTGGCACCCGGGACCCGGGCTTCCCTCGCAGCCCGGCTTCATCTGGAAGGTCGTCCGGAAGGACGTCTGGTCTAATTAGCATAGTACGCTTTTATTATTATAGAAGATTATTATCCAGGACCTTTCCAGTCTTTTGGTCTTGTTTTCCCGAGTCCTCCCTCCAGTCCCAGCTCCTCACTCATGTCTCCTCCTGGCAACTCTGGTTCAAGCCTCTGGGGCCCTGCAGCAGGGCAGTCCCTGGCGTCCCTCCCCGGGGGGCCAGGAGCAGCCTGAGGGCAGGTCTGCACCGATGTGTCCCCACTGGGTCCCCCACTCGCTCCTCCACCCACTCACTCCTCCACCCACTCAACATCCCACCATGCACAGGATTCTCTGGCCCCAAAAGTCAGTAGAGCCGAGGTCGGCCAGGACTTAATCCGATGTGGGTGAAAGGTATTCTGTGTAAATCTGCCACTCCACGTCCCACGGCTATTCGCTCCACCCCGGGAGAAGTGAAAGACTTTTTTCTTGGTAAAATTAAAACAATCGAATCAGGCCCCCATTGTTACGGGCTTAATGCGTTTAACTTCTGTGGCCCTCGCTCCTGAACTTGGCAGCGAGCCTTCCTCACTCACAGTCACTGGCTGCAGCCCATCCCTGCGTCTGGCAGAGACCTCGTGGGAGCCCCTGGGGTCATTTGAGGTTGCCGTCTGCAGGGATGCCTCCCGGCTTTGCGTCTTCCCCAGATGTGACCAACAGCCTCTTGGTGGGCCTTTCCGGGCAGGACCCCAGGCCACACTGGGTCTGTCCTGGGGGTTGTCACCACCCACCACTCAACACGTGACGTGTGGAACTGGCGAGGTCCAAACAGCTCATCAGGGACTTCGTCCAGAGTTCAACGAAAAATCAACATATTTGCAGCAGGATTAAATCTCAGACCACTGACTCAGTGTGCAACAGATGAAGACTTCGATATTTTTCTTTTAAATATATTTTATTGATTTCAGAGAGGAAGGGAGAGAGAGAGAGAAACATCAATGATGAGAGAGAATCACTGATCGGCTGCCTCCTGCACGCCCCCCACTGGGGATCGAGCCCACAACCCGGGCATGTGCCCTTGGCCGGAATTGAACCTGGGACCCTTCAGTCCACAGGCCGACGCTCTATCCACTGAGCCAAACCAGCTAGGGCAAGACTTCAATATTTTTCTTTGTGATTTTTTATCAGGCCGAGTTAAGGCAATGAGGGTTCTTCTCTCCTCTTCAAGGGTGGCAGGGACATTCAGGGGCCAAGTCACTGCGGGCAGGGTGGGGGTGCTGTCTGGTCCTCAGTTATTTGCCCCCCCACCCCTCAGCTTGCCCGGGAGGCCTTCCTCATTCCCAGACACACAGGCTCTTGTCCTGTAGTCCGGCCGTGGCCGCCATTTCAGAGCTTGGGCCATTGCCATAAATTCTTCTTATTCTGCTGTCCCCTCCGTTCCCTGAGGCGGAGAACATTCCCTGCCTCAGGAGCCTCCCAGGTCCCCGGCAATGGAGCGCTGCAGCCGCTCCTCGGACGCTACGTACCCAGAAAGCTGGGGAGCCAGCTCCTAAGCCTTCGGGAGCTTGATGCTGCCCGCCAGGGGGTGCTGATGTCATGAACATCAGCAAATGCTAGGAATCAGGACCCTGGCCCTGGCCGGTGTGGCTCAGTGGGTTGAGCATTGCCCTGTGCACCCGAAGGTCGCCGGTTTGATTCCTGGTCAGGGCACTGGCTCAGGTTTTGGGTTTGATCCCCGGTCAGGGTTCATACAGGAGGCACCCGATCGATGTTTCTTTCTCCCTCTCACTTCCTCTCTCTAAAATCAATGAGGGCAGGGTCCCGGGGCTCGAGGCGGCGGAAGAATTCAGAGAAGGCCGTTTGGAGGTCTTCACAGATGATGGCAGAAGTGATTGTACTTCCTGCCACAACGTTCAGAAGATCACGGTTCACATACTTTTTGGAAACGCGGCCTCCAGAAGAGCAAGCAGGCATATTGTGAAAAACCCGTTCATCCCGGACGAAGGCGAGCCGTGGTCCTGGGAGACGATCCGTGTTATTGGGGCTGGGAGAGCGAGCCCAGGGCCTGAGTGACGTCAGCGGCCCCTGCCCCCCAGCAGAGCATCGCCGTCAGCTGCAGTCCACGCAGACACTCAGATCTCCGACAGGACCCAAACCGGAGGTGTGAGCGAGGGGCAGGGCAGGTGCGGGCTATGGCAGACCCGGGCGGTTCTGCCCGTGAGCGGGCTCCGGGTCCGCTCTTCCCCACGGAGGACACTTCCACGGGACTCAGCGGGGGCGGCCTGCGGGACAGGAGCCCACACAGCCAGGCCTCCCTTCTTGGGAGTGAGTTTTGAAGCCCAAACTCTGAGCACAGCGCCCCTCACAGCAACCCGACCTCAGGGCCGAGCGACAGGGACCTGGCAGAGGACCCAGCAACCTCTCAGGACGTGCAGAGTTCAAGTTCCCACAGGGAGGTTTTCTGGCCAAGATCACCGGGCCCTCCGCGAAGGAAGTCTAAACAATAGCTGGTGGAAGCAAACAAGCTGACTTGGGGGTTGCCCACCCTAATTCGGACTCTTATCTTCAACTTCACAATAAAGAAAGGGAGGAAAGTCGCACAGAACCGAAACACCGGCTCAATGCGAAAGTGCAACATCAAGTCAGGAGCCCGGAGGTTGACCTGCTGACGCCGCCAGCGGCCAGCAGCCTTCCAGGGAGCCGCGGGCACAGGCTCGCCCACAGCCGAGGCACAAGCATGGCCTGGAGTCTTTGGTGACGGAAGAGCTGGTGTTCAGTCCAGGGAACCGAAAGACACTCCCAGACTCTGGCAACCAACTCAGAACCAGCCTGTTGGTGCTCCCATAGGCCCGGGACAGCTGCCGTCACCCGTGCCCCCAGCAACGACGTACCCACTCAGGGGCCCCTGGGGGCCGGGGCCCCACGGAGCCTCCAATAGATTTGCTCCACCACAGCAGACTTTTGACGAGGCATTATTACATACAAATGCTCCTGGATATCACTCAGTGGTGGCTGTTGGCTTTGTTTGTTTGTTTTTAACTATATCTTTATTGATTTCAGAGTGGAAGGGAGAAGGAGAGAGAGATGGAAACATCAATGATGAGAGAGAATCATTGATCGGCTGCCTCCTGCACGTCCCCTGCTGGGGATCGAGCCCACAATCCCGGCATGTGTCCTGACTGGGAATCGAACCTGGGACCCTTCAGTCTGCAGGCTGACGCTCTGTACGCTGAGCCAAACCGGAAAGGGCCATCAGTGATGAATTTTAATAAACAAAGAGGACACGAAGACCAAGAAGAGGAAAGATCTCATGCCAGCAGCTACACATGGACACTCTTTCCCATATGGACTCGCTCACTAAGAGACAAGTGCCCCTGAGCTACAAAGGCTCCCAGCCTGTTTCTAACTTAAATGTCAACAGAGCAACTGAAAATAAGAAGCAACTCAAACAAACATATACCAAGACCGAATATAAGAATTTTGGAATACTCTGGAACTTCCATGCTTCTCCCGACAGCCCCCCTGTGCCCCCCAGGCTCGTGGCTGGGGCGGCTCATGGAGCTGCACCCGCAGGCCGTGGGGCAGCTGGCCGAGGTGCAGCCCCGCGCAGGGGCCTCGGCCGGGGCACATTCCCACCCATTCTGCCAAGAACAGAAAGTGAATCCCAGCTCCATTCTGAGAAAAGCCGAAAAGCCCAAGAAATCAGCTGACCATGAGCCTTATCAACTGGAGAAAGGAACACAGCACAGGAAATGCAGCGTTACGGTTACACAGCCTTTGACCAAATACCCTTTTACTTTGGCTCACACAGATGGACCTTGGTTTTCAGCCGCATTGTTACAGCCCGGGGTGGGGATGGTCACCCCTGAGCTGAGGCCGAGGAAGTCCTCCCCGGAGCCCGCTCCCGCCAGGAATGCGCCCCCCGCTCCTTCCTGAGGCTGCTGCACAGGGATGCCCACTTCCAGCTCCTTCCTGGACTACATCTGCAAAGGCAATAGCCCCCTTTGGCACAAGCTGACACATCGCACCCTCAGAAAAGCTCCCCACACCCACCTCACCTTACCTCACCCAGAGTCAGGGCTGAGTCTCAGCCAAGAAGAGGAAGTGAGGCTGAGTGAGTGGAAGCCACTGTGTCCTCGGTCCCCTGTCCCCTGTCCCCTCCGTCCACTATCTCCCGACCCTGAGAACCGGGCCAGGCCCTCAGCTCAGCTCAGCTCAGCTCCTGCAGCCACCTGCGCAGGAGAGCACGCCGGAGCTTCCTTCGGGATGTTTGCGCATCTTTCCTGAGTTCTTTGTTCACAGGAAGGTTCACCATTTATTAGCACCTCCGTGCACTTAAATAAGTAAATAACGAAATCCATGAATACATTTTTCCTTGGCCTTGAGGACAGATGCCAAACTGCCCCCCCTTTTTCCTTATGGGCCTCAGTTTCCCCACCCGCAAAAAGGGAGCATTATCTGGCTCTTGCTGGTTCTCTCAGCTTAGACACCGTGACTGTCCTATATAATGAAAGGGTAATATGCAAATTAACCCTAACGGCAGGACGACCAGAACGACCGCTGGACCAGTCCCTATGAGGCGCGCTGACCACCTCTTGGTCCCTTCCCCCGGTGTCAGGCACCGATCACCCGATGGCAAACGGGGAGCCGGGGGTGGGTGGCGGTGGGTGGCAGGGCCGGCTTCGAGCATCTGGGGAAGGTGGCCCTGATCGCAGGCCAGGCCTAGGGACTGTACCCGTGCCCGAATTTTGTGTGCCGGGCCGCTAGTAGATTTATGTCTCTTAGGACAAGAGCATCCAGGTTGGATGTGGGGCCCACGAAGGTTGGCCCCAGGGCCTATTTGCTGGGCAACCTGGGGCAGGTTAGTTAACCTTTCTGTGCCTCTGCTTCTCCCTTGATAACAGACTCCTTTTCAGGGGCAAGAGGAGAGGGGAGAGTTCCTCTGTTCAAGGGTCTCGAACTCAAATGTCTGCAGGGCCAGGCAGTGGGAAGAGGTGGGGCCAGGGGCACGTGGAGAGCCATGTCCCTAGAGCAGTGGTCGGCAAACTCATTAGTCAACAGAGCCAAATATCAACAGTCCAACGATTGAAATTTCTTTTGAGAGCCAAATTTTTTAAACTTAAACTATATAGGTAGGTACACTGTTATTAACTTAATTAGGGTACTCCTAAGCTGGCCTTTGCTAAAAACGTCCTCAATCTGATTGAGGTGCGTTCGCTGAGGTCGACCCCTTCCAACTCTCCCATCCTCAACTTGTGCATGAATCGCACCCCCTGCCCCCCGCCCCCCGCCCACCCCGAGCTGCGTATCCCGGGGCCCGCCTGCGCCGCATCTCCTGTCGCCTGAACGACCGACACCCCCCACTTCTTCTAACGCCACTTCTTCAAAATAGACTCGCCCAGGCCGAAAACCGACTTCTGCGCATGGGCCACGAAGTTTCAATCGCACTGTATGTGCGCGCCCGCACGTGGTATTTTGTGGAAGAGCCACACTCAAGGGGCCAAAGAGCCGCATGTGGCTCTCGAGCCGCGGTTTGCCGACCACTGCACTAGAGGACAGAGTGAATGAGCTCCAGCCACAGAAACGTGGCCCCAGGTTGAGAACCCCTCTGCTCTGAATGGTTTAGTATCTTGGCGACGGTCTGAGAAGTTACCTAAGATGTGTTGGGCGTTAGGAGACCTGGGTCCAAGTCCCAGCCGGGTTCCTCACTAGCTGGGCTGGTGGCACAACTGCCTGAACCCCGTTCTCTCACCCGGTTAACAGAACCGAGTCTCGTGGCTCAGAAAAGACGTGGCCCGAGTCCAGAGTCCAACCTGCAGGTCTGGAGGGCCCACCGCCAGTGGCCAAGGTGCCATCGCTCCTCTCCGTGCAGTTCCCTGGCCTGGCAAACAAGAAAGCCAGCGGGGGGTGACGATGATGAAACGAAGCTTAATGAATAACCCCAGGGACCGGCCAGGTGGGTGTGTGGCGGCCTGAGGCAGCAGGACAGCAGCTGGCTGACGAAGGTGGCCCTCGGAGGGGACAGGTCAGTGACCGGGCCCATCCCTCTCGCCTCATCGGATGCGGCCACCCTGGCTCTCCGCAGCCCGTCCTCTTTCAGGCCGGCAGCTCTTGGAGCCTGGCCCCTCTGGGTGTGAGCCCTGGTTCTGCCGCTGCTGTGTGACTGTGGGAAAGTGACTTGACCTTTCTGAGCTAAGTCGGATTCCACGACGTAGAGTTCATTACAATCCTCGCCGCCCCAGGGTGCTGTCAACACTCCGCGATGTCATGATGTCATGTTCCCAAACCTCGGCCGCTGCCATTTTTGTCACATCACTGTCTGTTATAACAGTGACAATAACAACAGTAACAACAGCGGCAGTCAACACAGAGTCCTCATCGCTGCTCTCAGTGTTTCACATATATTAACTCACTCGATCTTCCCATCCGTTCCACCAGGGAAGCATTTTATCCCCATCTTACAGTTGAGGAAACAAAGCAGAGAGGTTAATTAATTTACTCAATGTCACACAGCCAGTGAGAGGAGGTTGGTATTTATTTGTAGCAGAGCCAGGCTCCAGGGTCTGTGTTCTAACTATTAGGCCTACTGCTTCTTCGTGCCAGAAACTACTCCTACTACTACTTAAGATTAAAAAATAAAACCCCCAAAACAGACTATTATTAAGTGTTAATATCCGCCTAACTTCTTCCGAAGCAAGGATATCCGTGAAATTACGGTTTGGTATCTCCTACTGCACACACAAATAAAAACCCAGCTATTAAAGAACCTTTAGGATATACTGGCCAACACGGAAGGGCTGGCATACAGTAGGCAGGCAATGAGTGCAGCAAGTGGTGCTTCTTGTCCAAGCCCGAGCCGTGTGCTAAGGCCCTGCTCCTCCAGGGAGCCCTCCCTGATCCCACCCCACCCTCAGCTGTCCTGTGGGGACTTTCTGCTCTCTGCCGTCCCCGGGGGTGTGAGAAATGTCACTGAGTTGGGTGTCTTTCTTTCCCGTCCAGGCTGGGGGCCACCTCAGGACATGAACCGGGTTTACCAGCTCTGTTCCCAGCGCCCCGTTCAGGACAGAACACGGGAGGATGGGCGCGTGTTTAACGTGTGGATGGGAATGAAACTGTCAGCGTTCTCATCAGGGATCAGGGCCAAGCAGCTCGACCTCACCCCGGGTGGCCGGGAGTTAATCATCAACCCCGAGGAGGTCGCCCCAAGTCCAAGAAGGGTACACCTGGACCTCACCTCCCATCTGCCACGGGGAAACCAGATGGATGTGGTGAGCTCAGGTTCACCCAGTGGGACGGTGAAGGAGACAAGCTGGGAATTGGATCCTATCCTCCTCCTGCCCACAGCCTTCCATGGCTCCCAAGTGCCCCTGGGTCAGGTCCCGGCTCTGGGTTGGCATAGCTGTCTGTGTGGACTCGGATCCCTGCCCACCTCTCCAGCCCCAAACCCTCCTGCTGCCTCGCCCCTGCCTTCTTGGTTCCAGTCCCACCATGTTTTTCCATTCCAGACCTTTGCACTCCATGTTCCTGATTCCTGGCTGAGCTCAGCCTCCTCTCCTCCTCCTCCTCCTCCTCCTCCTCCGGGAAGCCTTCCAGTCCTCCGGGCCAAGTGACGTACTTGCTGCGGGCACCGGCAGCCCTGTGCCTGATGGCACTGATTGTAACTACTCTTCAGTGACCCCTTGAGGCTCCAGGAGGGCAGGGAACACGCTATTTTGTTTGAGGCTAAAGGTCCTGGGATGTGACACAAGGTAGGTGTCTAGTAAATATTTTTTGAACGAATGAACCAATCGCCAGAGTCATTCACTTGAAAAATAAATAATCGTTCGGCTCCCGTGTGGCGCGTGAGGTGTCAGAGATGAGGCAGTGCTGCCGGAAAAGACGCCTTTCTCACGTGACAACTGTTTCTTTCTTTTCTCGGGACCAGCATTTACGCAAAGATGTCTGTGTGGTGGGAGAGGCGGGCCAGGGGGAGAGACAAAGGGTGTTTCTCACTGGCTGGGTGGCCTCAGCCAAGTGGAGTTCCCTCTCGGAGCCTCAGTTTCTCAATCTGTCCAATGGGACCAGGGAATGCCTGCGCCGCGGATGGCACACAGGGAGGCGGTGAGGTGGATCGCATCCTCTCTCGCTCTCCAGCGGGGAGCTGTCCCTTTAACACGGGAGGAGGGGTCAAGGCCACCGGAGGCTGGCAGAAGCCGGGCAGAGCTGGTTCCAGTTAGGCTGTGGGCAGCAGGCTGCAGCCAAGTTGTTTCCGGGACTCTTGAGCAGAAAGGTAAGGCGGCCTGGGGCCCAAACGGGGGCCCCTGGGGCTCTGCGTGCACATGAGGAGATGCATGTAGGGGAGTCTGAAAGGTTCTGGGGCAAAGTCCCCGCTGAGTGGGTGGAAAGGGAGAGAGGGTGACAGTGGCCTAAGCCCTCCCAGGAATATCGATTCCACTCGGTGCCCGGGGCCCAGCCTGCCTTGCAGGAGAGAGGCTTTGCTTGCCAGAGGGGCAGGGGTGAACACGCTGCCAGCCGGCCGGTCCAGGCCTCCCAGCCCTGGCGCCAGGGACCTGGCTGTGGAGTGTCACCAGTGGCCTCTGGGGAAAAGCCGGAGGGACAGGGAGGTGGAAAAGGTGGTTGGTCTTTACCCAACTCATGGATGCACCAGGTGGGGCCCCGGAAGAAAGATGGCCTGGCCATGGCCATGCTTGCCGGGACCTGAACCCAAGCCCTGGGCTTCACGCTGCCTGTGGTTATGAGCACAGATGCCAAAGCACACTGCCCGAGTTTGAATCCTGGCTGGACCATTTCTAACTGTGTGACCTTAGGCAAATTACTCAACCTCTCTGGGCCTCAGTTTCTTTTTAAAAAAGATTTTCCATTAATTTTTAGGGAGAGAGGAAAGGAGAGGGAGAGAGAGAAAAACATGGAGGAGGGAGAGAGAGAAAAAAACATTGATGCGAGAGAAACATCGATCAGCTGCCTCCTGCACGCCCCCACCAGGGATTGAGCCTGAAACGGGGGCACATGCCCTGACCCGGAGTCGAACCTGTAGCCTTTCGGTAGATGGGCAGATGCTCCAAACAACTGAGCCACACCAGCCAGGGCTCAGCCTCAGTTTTAATGGTCACCGCCTCCCAGAGGTCATTCCTGACCTCCCGACCCAAAGTAGGTCCCCTTGCTCTTCCCTTCAAGGCTCCCTACATGCACGTTCCTCTCATAGCGGTTTTCGCTGTTTCTGATGACCTAGTTTGTTTGTCTATACAGTTATTTGTCGAATGCTGGTCTCTCCATCAGGCTATAAGGCAGCTGCAAGAGTAGATATCTGCCTTGTTTCCCATGTTATTCCAGTTTCTAAGACGCACCTTGTGATGCCCTGTAAACAGGTAGAGTAAGGGGGAGCCGCCAGCATCGTCAGGGGCCCCAGTGAGCTAACGCCTCTGGAGGACTCAGCCAATGTCTGACGCATCACAGGAACTCAGCACAGGGTAGCTGTTATTACAGCAATAGGCACCATAGCCTGTGGGCCTGTTATTCATAGCTCACAGAAAGGGAAACAGGCACAGGGAGGTTGAGACACTGGTCTGGGTTGCACAGTCGGAAAGTCATAGCTGGTCTCGAACTTTGGTCTCTGATTGGCCCTAAAGTCCACATTCTTGGGCTCTGGGGCTGAGGTGAGGCCTAGGTCAAGGTTTGCTGCTCTTCGCCACTCAGCTCTCGAAGTGCCCCGGCTGGAGGAGGCTCAGGCTGCGCCCGGCCTGGGGAACCCCAGGGCCATCCCAACAAAGGCCAGAGGGTCAACTCCAGGGCGGGCAGACCCGGAACTCTTCCACTGGGGCCCCCTTCCTGAGTAAATAAGGGTGAGCAAGAAGCTTGGGCTTGTGGTGGGTGGGGAGGTTGCAGTGCTCCTCCTAGTGGCAAGTAGTGGAATTGCAGGGCACAGCAGTGAATTTGCTCCTATAAAAATTCTTCTATTTTTTTCTTCCTTTCATTTCCTCCCTCTCTTCAGTCTCTCCCTGACCCACGGGTTCATTCATTCATTGCTTCCCACTGCATATTAGAGTTAGAATAACGTCCCAATCCCCCCCTTTGGGCTAGAACGCCCTCCCCATGGCCCTGCCCACCGCCTGCTCCTGCTCCCGCCCAATCTCCTCAAGCTCATTTCTAGATCTGGTGGTTCTATCTGCTGTTCCTGCTGCAGGAATGCCTTCCCTCGGCCTTCTTATTGTCATTTATCTCAGAATTCCCCCTTTGAGAATTTTCAGGTAAAAAATGAATTAAAAGACCTCACAACCAGCCAAAATGCTCAGGTCCTATGACGCATCTGATTCAAGCTGTTAAACACCCCAAACCAGACCTAACCGGTTTGGCTCAGTGGATAGAGCAGCGGCCTGTGGACTGAAGGGTCTGGGGTTTGATTCTGGTCAAGGGCATGTACCTTGGCTGCAGGCTCGATCCCCAGTAGAAGGCATGCAGGAGGCAGCTGATGGATGTTTCTAACTATCTCTCTCCTTTCCTCTCTATAAAAATCAATAAAAATATATTAAAACAACAACAAAAACCCAAACCACTACCAACCAACTGCAAAATGACCAGGTAGCACATTTAACGAGATAACTAGAAATGTGAACATTTAACAGATATTTGATATTAAATTATTTTAAGTGTGATTTTTAAAAGTTAGCATTACTGAGGTATAATTTACATAAAATAAAGTGAGCCCACTTTCAATTAAAATTCAATGAGTTTGGAAAAATACACACTGTTGTGAAAAATCGCGTGCCTTTGTTTTTTAAAAAAAGAGTTCTTCTGTGTGGCGAAAGACATACGATAAATAAGTCCTCAGGTGTAACGTACGGCAGTGACTACAGTTAACAATACTGTACTGCACATTTGAATGCTGTTAAGAGAGTAGATTTTAAAAGTTCTCATCACACAAATACAATCTGCAACTAACTATGTTAGGTGCCAGATGTTAACTAGACGAATTGTGGTGATTATTTTGCCATATATACAAATATCGAATCATTATGTTGTATGCCTGAAACTAATATGTTACATTCAATTATATCTTTTTTATTTTTTTAATTAAAAAATGTAAACTGAGTTGAGAGAGAGAGAGAGAGAGTAACATCAACTTATTGTTCCACTTATTTATGCATTCATTGGTTGACTCTTGGATGTGCCCTGACAGGGGATCGAACCCATAACCTTGGCATATGGGGATGACACTCTAACCAACTGAGCTACCTGGCCAGGGCAATGATATCTCAACAAAAAATGTAAAATAAAATAAATCTTGCCAGAATAAAAGGAGTCCTTCACTTTTAGAGGTACATGTTGAAATGTCTATAGATGAAATAATCCAGAGAAAGAACGTAACGACAATAATGACGGAGGAGAGAAGGAGGGGGGTGGTGCAGGTGTGGCTGGAACAAGGCGGCCGGGAGTTGACGCCGGGTGAGGCTGTTAGAAATTCTGTAACTGTTTCCCCTCCTAGAATGTGAGCTCTGCAAAGCAGGGCTCCCTCTGACTTGTCTGGGCCCAGGTCCCCAAACATGGACCCACCTGGCACATAGTGGGTGCTCAATAAATGTTTTTCTGAATGAATGAATGAATGATGAATGAATGAATTCTCCCATTTTCATTCACTCATCACTTCACTTCTTATTGGCCAGGTCTTACGTCCCCAGCACTGTGGGCAGCCTCGATTATAGAATGAAAGGCCCCTAGTCCAAAGGTTTTT
This sequence comes from Myotis lucifugus, assembly GCF_000147115.1. Taxonomy (NCBI): domain Eukaryota; kingdom Metazoa; phylum Chordata; class Mammalia; order Chiroptera; family Vespertilionidae; genus Myotis; species Myotis lucifugus. The sequence continues at coordinate 42 of NW_005872659.1, read as the reverse complement.
GCCCAGATGGGGAAACTGAGGCCCAGAGAGGAGCAGGTTCTT